>NC_068340.1:35245327-35547827 GCF_014633365.1 Diospyros lotus
AAGACGAAGGCGATAAATACAATAAGGTGACAGAGGATATGGAGATGGAGATGATGAAGGAGATGGAGGCATAGGTAACAAAAAATAGAAAGGCAAATGGATGAAGAGCAAAATTGTAAAACACTCTATCAACTATATTTTTCATTACAACGTTTTTAAGAAAAATAGAGAAGAGCTTTTCTACAGCGTTTAACTTCATCAGCATTTAATATTTTTAATTTTTAATAAACGTATAACTAAATAAATTATATAACGTTTAAGATTCACTAATAATTTATAAACAGTTAAACCAATAAGTCAAACACCCCCTAAATATGTTTTAAAAAAGTAATTATTTTTTAAGAATTTATATTACAGATAATCTTTTAAATCACAATGACATGTTTTAAAATCGACCCTTACTTACTTTTCATCATTTATTTTTTTACTTTTCATTTTTTAATTCAATAAAATTGTAATTTTTTTTTTATAAAACAATCATTTATTATTAACTAATCCAATAAAGCTTGCAAATATTGGCCCAGGATCATTTTTCTTTGGGTAAGATAATCATAATCAATTATCATTGTATACAAATATATATATTTCTTTGTTAATTTTAAGGCTAGAGGGTCAATGAGACAAATTAAAGAGTAAGAGAATAAATTTATAAGGGTAAATGGTAAAAAAAATCTAAATATTTTTGCGAATATGTAAATTTATCTAAATCTTTTAATTTTAACAATTGTATCATAATTGTCTTAATTTGTGTATGTATAGTTCCCATTCTTATATATATTTTTTATAACAGGTGATTTGTCACGTCAGCAATCATATGAGCATTCTAAATTGATTTCAGATATTAGATAAAATTATACTTAATTTAGCCCATTGGAATACAATTGCTAAAATTGAAACGTTTGAAAAATTTACAAATATATATATATATATTTGCTATTTGTCCAATTCACAAATATATATCTTCATAGTTTAAAATTCAAAATAATGAGAGGCTATCTCTATATTCTGTTAATACTACAGAGCATATATGAAATACCCTGAACATGAGAAGAAAGTGATAAAACAATTTAAGCATAAAATTAACTAGAGTTAATCATCTTGTATCTTAATCTAACTTTAATCATCCCATAACTTTATATAATGACCCGATCAAAGAGCTTATGGGTTTGTCTATAAACTTATTTTATTTTATTATTTTTAAATTATAATATATTTTGTAATTTTAAAATAACTTTCACTAAGCTAAAGTTAATATATTTTGTGTATCTAAATCAATTTAATTTTTCAACCACACAAATGGCTACAAAATTGTTTTGAGTTGTGTTCACACTTTTAAGATATTTACTATATTGTTAATCTCACATAATGATTACTTTTAATAATCGAGACAAGTCAAATACGCATAATTTGATTTATTTAATATCTCAACTTTGCTTCAAGTTTTGTATTACTATACAGTAATACAAAAATATTACTATAAAAAGATCCACATCTTACTTTGCTTCAAATTATGTGCCAAATTTTGTATTTTTTCAATGCAAGGTATACATTTTTAATTTATATTAAATATGTATTAATATTAATTTATCCTTAAAAATACTGTTAATTATTAATCAATCATTCTAAATTAAATGAGGTGGACCAAATTAGGCATTTGGGTAATGACAACTAATAATTTGATGCTTTTAACAGAGCAAAAATACATAACATTCCAGATTATTATCTTTTTAATGAATTATTTTAACAAAAACAAATAATGATACAAATTAGAAATAAATTGAAAGTTGATACAGTATATAAAAAAACAAGATTGCTGTATAAAAACATGGTAAGATATGCGTTTTCTTTTTTTTTTTTGATATTTACCCTTAAAAAATTAAAAAGTTTATTATTGTAAAATTAAAACAAATTTAAATGTTTTATTTTATTTTTTTATAATTTATCCTTATTTATTATTTTCAAAAGGGTAGGACTAAAAACCAAAAATTAGAATCGACATTGAAGTCAAACCGCCCTGACTTTTTCAAATTTTCATTGTCCAGAACTCTTTGTTGGCACATGGTCCTTTATTTCCTTTTCTTTTTCCTCCCATGGCCCATGCTCTCTTTTGTCAGTGGGTCAAGTCTACTGTGCCTCGATTAAAGAAGAGGAAGAAAGTCAATTTTACATAATGCTTGGGGAAGTAGTGTAATTAAAAAATGTCTCCATAGCTAACAAGTGAACATCAACACCATTTCGTACCTGTTAAGAGTTAGGGTGACGGTTTTGCATTTTTAATAGTAATTATGATCTAAATTTGTCATTTTATAATGATAAAAATCTTTATAATCACACTAAAAAAAGTTAATATATTAATTGTCTCACTTTTATATTATTAATAAAGTTATTATATTATTTTATATGTTTATTTATTATTTATTTCAAAGTCAATAGTCATACATTTTTTATTTTTATGACCTCAATAGCCATACATTAATCAAGTATTTTTTTTTATTTCAAGTAGCAACTATTTTTGAAAGCTACACATTAATCAAGTATTTTTTTTTTTATATCTATCTTAGCTATTATAAAAACTAAAAATAAATTATACTTAGCATCATCCATATTTGATATAAATAAAAGGAGTATACGTCAACCTAAGGGGGTAGAGTGATATAATCCTATAAATGAGAGGCATAAGTGTAAAAGTGGAAAAAGAAATAGACTGTGATTTGCAATTTGCTAATGGCGGGAAAAAGGAGGCATCTGTTTTGTTAATATAATAATAATAAAATCAATATATTTACACACACACACACACATATTTACAAGTGTCGGCGTCTAACGATTCAGCTTTCAATTTCTTTTACAAATCCGGCCTCCCCAAAATGTAGCCATCCCGAGTGAACGAACATTCTTCGATCTTCACCCCCTTATTTTCCTATTTGACTCTTTCTCTCTCTTTCTCTTTCTCTCTCGTTTCCTTCGTTTTCTTGGAAGCCAAACGCATCCAAGTGGTTGCTTTTTCTCTTAAACCAGAAAAATTAAGATAATTATACGTTGATCTCACCAAATTCATCATTCATGCATGCATGCGAAGAGGGACAGGGGAGCAATGGAGGGAAAAATGGAGAGCCTGAATTACAAGATGTTCGGGCTGTTCAATAGGAAGTTCAAGATCTGGGAGAAGGCGCCTCCGCCGGATGTGAAGGAAGCGTTTATAAAGTACTCGGGGAGCGAGTCCGAGTCGCCGCCGTCCATGACGGCCGATCAGCTCCTGCGGTTTCTCACGGAGTTTCAGGGAGAGCAGGAGTGGAGTCTGGCCGATGCGGAGCGAATCATCCTCCAGGTTCTGCAGAGGCGTCACAACCATGCCTTGTCCACTCCCCATGCTCTCACGCTTAACGATTTCTTTCACTTCCTCTTCTCCGATGATCTCAATGCCCCTATTAAATTACAGGTCTCCCCCTTCTTCCTCTCTCTCATATAAATGCGATTGAAGCTTCGACTACCTTTACATTCTGGTGATTCATATTAGATATTATAAGGTTGTCAGGTTGTTAATCGAATAAAATTCTTTTTTTTTTCGGAAATAACTGTTTATTTTCAATAATTTCTATGAGCAAAAAGCTAACTTGAGTAGAACTTAATTGATGAGAAGTTACAAAATGGACTGTATTCGGGTGCGATCGGGAGAATCCTGATGGCAAGGAATTTTATTGAGACATCTTTGGCGGCGATGTGACTTTTGGAAGTCAAATGATATCACGAATGTTAGGATAATGTGCGGTTAATGATGGTGCTGATGAAGTGCCTCCCAATAAAGTTTCTGGTAGGAAGAGGCTGTTCTAGATACTGAATGAAAGTGTTAGTGGTACTGTTTGATTTTTTTCCTCTGAGAAAAGTATTCACTTCTTCCTTTTTGTTTAAAGAAAAAAAACCAGAAGCAACCCAAGTTACTCTGCATCTTTTGGGGAGCTTTTGGTTAGAAACCTCCATAAGGCAAGATACCAAACAAGTTAAGACACTTTAAGAACTTAAAATCCAGCAAAACGCTTTCAAACTAAATGCACTGCCATTCAAAGGAGCACTTAAATGCAACTGTGATTAACAATCTGAGCTTTTTTTTTTTGGATAGAAAACAATCTAAGTTTTAAGCCTACGAGCATAGGTGGACAACCTGTGGCCTTGGGGACAGGAGTTGATAGGTCTGCATTCATGTAGCTGACATCAAGAGAGATGCAACAAAGCTTTCTTGAAGTTATTTTTGAGTTGGATAAAACTTCAGCAATAAAGTCAAACCTCAATTAGCATTTGTGAACCCCATCTATAAAAAAACAAATTTGCATTTGTGAACCATACTAACTCACTGTCTACCTTTCATCATGTTACTGATTTTCATATCTTTCTCTCTCAGGGTTTAGTATGTCATGTGAATCTTTAGCATAGAATGCTGTGAATAATTCTGATGCAGAAATGTCTGAATTTTCTTTTTACAGTATGCCATTTCTGCTTTCAGGTACACCATGATATGACTGCTCCATTGCAACACTATTTCATATATACAGGTCACAATTCCTACCTAACAGGGAACCAACTGACCAGTGATTCTAGTGATTTACCAATCATAAAGGCTTTGCAAAGAGGTGTGAGGGTAATAGAACTAGATATATGGCCAAATTCTGCAAAAGATGACATTCATGTTCTTCATGGAAGGTATGGACTCTCTCAGATTGGTCCTCCATTGAGTTGATCACCTATATGTCTACCTTTGTTGTCATTGCTGTTGTCAATACTTCCTGTAGCTTGGTCGCAGATAAGTGTGTAGAAAGATGATGTCATCCTTAATTTTGAATCTCTGGCAAGACTCCTTTGATATCATTTTTGGAAAGAGAAACTTTTCTTAGAATCAATCCTTGTGATATTCAATTCTCTTAACCAAATGTTAATTGTTTATGCCACTTGTCATATATTATGTCATAATTTAGACACGACATAATGTAAACAGAAACCAATTACTATTGTGCCATCCTGTTTTATTTTTACAGCTAACCTTTTTTTTTTTTTTGGCTTCATTCTGTTGTTAGTTATGTACCCAGATCAGGAAATATTTTATTATGTTTGACAGATCCGATTTCATTTTCAGTACATGTTATAAATTTCAACTCTTAAATATGAGCCTACTTAAAATTTAAATGCATCTGTTTTCCTAACTTCAGTACTTATGTGTTGTTTGGAATAATGCTAACTTCTGCATTAATATAGGACACTGACAACTCCTGTGCCGCTAATCAAATGCTTGAAGTCCATTAAAGAATATGCTTTTGTTAAATCTCCATACCCTCTTATATTAACTTTGGAGGACCACCTTACAATGGACCTTCAAGCTAGAGTTGCAGAGGTTGGTTTTTTTTCTTCCCCTCTTTTACTTTCACTATTTTTTATTTGCAAAAGAGATGGTTTCATTTCATTGTTTCTTTTGTAACAAAAACTAAATCTTGCTGTAGATGGTGACCGAAGTATTTGGTGAACTCTTATATCACTCTGAGTCAGGGTGCTCAGAAGAATTTCCTTCACCAGAAGCCTTAAAGCATCATATTATTCTTTCAACCAAACCACCAAAGGAATACCTTGAATATATGAATCAAAAGGATCGAGGAAATGCCTCACCAGAAGAAAGGGATTCATCTGATGAAGAACTTACAGTTGAGCTGGATCCAGATGAGGGGGTGAGCTCAGAGATGAATTTGTTCTTTCTGTTTTTAAACTTGTAACAAATGTACTGCATTATAATCATATTTTAAGATGCTCTTTTACTTCAATATATTAGAATCTTCACAGTTAGCAGATTGACACTGATCAGGATGATCAAGATAGCGATGGTGGCGAGCCGAAATCATGCCAGGAAGCACCCCAGTACAAGCATCTGATTGCAATTCATGCTGGGAAACCAAGGAAAGGGTTGAGACAGGCATTAAGGATTGGAAATGAAAAAGTTAAACGTCTTAGTTTGAGTGAAAAAGCATTTGAAAAGGCCTCATCATCTTATGGAACTGATGTTGTCAGGTATTCTCCAAATTTCTAGGCTAATATCTCAAAAAAGAAAAACTTCAAATGTTTACATCACAAGTGATTTGATCTCTATTTTTCTTTATTTTTCCCTCCTCTCTACCCTAAGATTCACCCAGAAGAAATTTCTGAGGATATACCCAAAGGGGACCCGAGTCACCTCATCAAATTTCAAGCCAATCACTGCGTGGATTCACGGAGTGCAAATGGTAGCATTCAATATGCAGGTTAGTTTGAAGTTCTGTTGTCAATACATAGTTATGCCATACATGCTTCTTGTATGTATGGCACGATAAAAATACAAATTTTGTTTACAAAATTTTGTACTAAATTTTGTTTACAAGCAATATAATAACAATACAAATTTTTAAATGAAAACCTGATAACCACGATAAAAAACCACAAGTATTGACAACCAGTCCATACAAGCACTATAAAAACTCAGTTATAAGAGTGGAACAACTTACTATCCTACCTATTTATTAGAATCTACATTCCAAGGCAGAAACTTTTTTTCTCACTAGAACCAACAATACATAGAGGCACATGCCTATTAGATTCTGCCACTACCTTTCTAAAACCCAGAAGATGAAAACAGTTCTTTGATTTCTACATCCTTGAACTATGAATAACAATCTTTATTCTTTAAAGCTTGATCTCTATGATAAATGTTCTCTCTAAAACATTAGATCCCCTAGCAGACTTCGAAGCTCACTATTTATGGACTTCCTGAGTTTTTCCTAGTTTGGGAAGGGCCAGGATTTCTTCGAAGCATAATAGGAAAATTTTTATTAACCCTGTATTATCGATGGTAATTAAGACACTGTCACATTTTGTGATACATTGTCAGGAACCCTCATGTTCTATAAAGGGATTCCTTATTCATTTTTGTATAGCAGTTGTATGCAGTTGTACCTTCAAGCTGCTGCTTGAATTGTACCTTGTAGTTGGCTTGGCGCCAACTTCAAGGTGCAACTGGGCTTAGTATATAAAGACTAACCCAGCTAATGAGAGGTATCAAGAATTATCCAGTCAATTTCAGATCTCTCTCTCAATTTCTCTCCCTCTCGAACCTTCATTCTCTCTTGTTCCCTTTTGTACTTGTTATCCCCCTTCATTCTTCTCTCAATTCTCCCCAAAATTTCTGCCCTAATTCCCATTAATTGAAGAGGATTAACTGTTGGATCTTAGGATCCTGACATACATGTAAAGTAATGGTAGAGCGTTTTAATAAGAAGGTTTCATTGGTTTATGTACTGCTGAGAGGGGAAAGTGTGGGTGTAAAAAGGTGGATGCCAAAAATTTGGGTAGTGAGAAGAAACAGAACAGCAAGAAGAACAATAACCTACCAAACTTGTATCCCACTATTTGGGGTAGGCTACATGAATTCTAGCTCTCCCATTGTTTCTATCTTTTGTAAAACCCTTATAACTAAAATCATACATAAGTGCCTCTCACCAAGTTTTTTTTGGTCGTCTTTTGTCTTCTTTTTTTTCTAAATTCTCGTTTCTTTTCATCCACTCTTCTTGTTGAAGCCCTTATTGATATTCTTTTGACATGACTAAACTATCTTAATCGTATCTCATTCATCTTATCTTCATTGGGAGCTACTTCAACCTTACTACAAATATCTCATATTTAATTTTATCCTTGTATCCATACATCCATCTTAGCATTCTCATCTCCATTTCTAGCTATCACATAAAATGTTGGATGCACTTCTATTTTTACCATCATGGCTTAAGTGTTTGGGTAATATCCTCATTAATCTCCCTATCATTTTGGATGATTGATCCAAGGTATCTAAACTGTTATTTTTTTTTTTCTTTTCTATGACTTGATCTTCAGTTTTACCATAACATCATCACACTTGTATCTTTACTAAACTCAGATTCTAAATATTTGGTTTTCACTTTACTTAAAACCTTTACATTCTAAAGTGTTCCTCTCTATCTCGAGCTTCTTATTCACTTCTTCTTTTATCTCATCCACCAACTTGATGTCATCTGCAGATTGCATATGACAAGGCACCTCTGCCTGGATAATGTTAGCGAGTTCATCCATTATAAGGGCTTAATGAATATCCTTGGATGTAATCACATTATAATTGGAATAGCCTCAGTATCTCCTTCACATGTTTTGACATGTGTTTCTGCTATGTAATATATATTTTTAATAGCCTGTATATTAGAAATTCAGGCTCCTTTCTTGTCTAAAACCCTCCATAAAGCTTCTTTAGGAACCCTGTTATAAGCTTTTTCTAGATTATAAACAACATATGTAAATCCTTTCCTTTATCTCTTTACCTTTTCATTAGAAGCCTCAGCAAATATATATCTTCCATTGTTGACAAACTAGACATGAAACCAAATTGGTATTTCGATACCTTGGTAATCTTTGCCCAATCACTCTCTCCCAAAGTTTCATAGTGTGGCTCATTAGATTAGTTCCTCTATAAATTTCCACAACTTTGAACATCTCTTTCATTCTTATAAATAGGCACTAAAGTTTTCTTCCTCTATTCATCTGACATTTTTTTGATTTAAGGATCACATTAAATGATTTTGTTAATGGAAAAATGCTCTCCTCCCATGCATTTCCATACTTCTGTCGGTGTAAATCTGGTCCCAATTTTGTTAGCCTTTAATTTGGAATACTTGGCATCAGCAGGACTTCTTTTTCACAATTCAGATTCGTTTGTTCTTGATCCTATTTTACAATTATCACCAATTTTTCCTAAGCTCCTTGGAAGCACAGAAAATTCATTTTAAATGTCTGACCCATGTCCAACTTATATTAGATATACATACTCATTGGATTGGCAGAGATATGTGTTGGACGTGACAAATGGCATTCCCCTTATTTTTGGTTATAATTTTTATTTTTACACACATTTAAGACACAAAAAACAAGTGCCACTGTTAGTTGGAGATGCTAGAGTTTGTGACGAGCTTGTTCAAGGTAAATTCAAAAGTTACAAGTTTTTCAATAAAGAATAAAACACAAAAGTGAGCCTAACTACAACTTAGCTAAGATGGTTACTTTTTTATGTTTAAATTATGATTATTGTACATTTAATGATATCTAAATGTTGGATTGATTATTTTTTGATATATTTATATGGTCATTATCATTAGATTGAATGGTATCCTCATATTGGATTAGTGGTACTTTTTCAATATCTAAGTAATTCTTTAGTTTTTATATTCATAAGCATTACTAGCAGAAGGATATATAAAATATTTTTTTGGTTGTATCTAGCTATTTCCATATCCTAATTCTTCCTCAATCATCATATCCTGTATCCATGTCTGCTTTTAAAACAAAAATAGCGGAAATAAGGAGAGTGAATTAACTTTTCTTGTTCTTTTTGTGGAATAGGGATATGGCAGGTCGCTTGGAATGATGCAAGGGATGTTTAGATCCAATGGAGGGTGTGGTTATGTGAAGAAACCTGATTTTCTCATTAATAGAGGTCCAAATAATGAGGTATTTGATCCTAAAGCAACACAGGGGGTGAAGAAAACTCTAAAGGTTAGCGAATTGACATGGCTTACTGAATTTTTATTTGTCTGATGATATTTTCCTTGAGCATTTATCTCTTTTACCAGGTGAGAGTATACATGGGAGATGGATGGCGTCACGATTTTAGCCCTACACACTTTGACACGTACTCACCCCCTGATTTCTACACGAAGGTTTGTGCAAATATTGTTTTTCCTTTTTTCTTTCTTTTTCTTTTTTGGGCTAAATGGTATTGTTGTGATAAAAGTACTGGACCCCTCGTTACTAAATTTTGTCTTGCAGTGTTATTGGATTTTTTGAGATACATTCAGGTTGGAAGATACTGGCATTGGTTTGTTTAATTAATTTAGCTAGTTTACCTGCAGCAGCCCTTGGTGGTATTCATACAAGAGGTTGGCAGAAACTATTAATTTCATGGGTAAATTTCACACACTATCCCTGAGGTTTAACTAAATTGCACCACCTACCCCTATGTTTTAAAAATAGCATACACATCCCTTGCCATTACAGACCAAACAAAATGACTATTTTGCCCTAATATTTAAAAATATTTTCTCTTCTCTTTGCACTATCTCACATTGCCGACAAGAGGCCATGAATCGTCGGCGATCGGCAATGGGTTATCGCACCACAATTTGAAGAAACCCTGTTGTCATACAATGAAGTTTTAGTAAGAAACCCTATCGCATGGTGACGAGGCTTTTTCCTATCGCTAACAATCGACAATAGCTGTGTGATGGGAAACTCTATTGCCTTATTGTGGAGACATAATGGTAATGATGTGTTGATGAGGGAAATGGTTGTTGATGTGACTTTCGATAGTAACTCTCTCTTTCTCACCTATCGTTTTCCACATTTGCAACCCATTGGCAACGATGTAGAGCAAAACCCATCATTGGTGAGCCCAAAATCTACGTTTAAAATCTGTGTTTTAATAAGGGTTTTAAACTTTGGTCTTTGATTGAACCCAGAGTTTGTTTCCTCTCTATCTTTCTTTTTCATGAAAATCACATTAGTGGGTTTTGACCAAGGACTGCGCTATTTGTACAGAAGGGGTTCATAGAACCCTTTACAAGCGCAATAAATCGCGATTTGTTCACCCCCTTCTCTTTCTCCCCGCCCGCCTCACCCTCGTCTGCAACCTTGCCGCTGGCTCACTTCCTCTTGCAGCTGCAAACTCACTGCCTCTCGTCGCCTTGCCCCTGTGCCTTGCTGCCTCGCCTCCTCACCGCTGTAATCTCTAGCAACCGGCGACCACCCAAACCAACTGAGGTGCAGCGGGCGGCGGTGGTCAGCAAACTGCGAGGGCGAGGGCGAGGCTAGAGAGAGACAGAGAAGAGGAGAGGAGAGGCGAGGCA
Organism: Diospyros lotus; assembly: GCF_014633365.1. NCBI lineage: Eukaryota > Viridiplantae > Streptophyta > Magnoliopsida > Ericales > Ebenaceae > Diospyros > Diospyros lotus. Next base: position 35,256,259 of record NC_068340.1, read on the forward strand.
AGAAAGAGACAGAGGAGAGTGTTTTGGATCATTTATCAGATGGGCAATTTGGTCATTTCATTATTCTATAAAGCTTTCTCTACACCCCCTTCTGTACAAATAGCTTTATCCTTTGACCAATGAGTAATATATTTTATTTATTTTTTGTAATTTTAGAAGAAAGTAAAGAGGGGAGAGGCCATTTTAGAAATTTTAATAAATTTAACTGCCCTTATTTAATAACAAGGGGGTGCCCATCGCATAGGAGCTAACCTCATGGGAGGTCAGTGACATTTCTAAAAATACAGGAATAATCGGTGCAATTTAGTCAAACTTTAGAGATGGTATGTGAAATGTATCCAAATTTCATTTGGGATTAGGGTCATAGACAGGACATAATTGGGTCATAGACAGGACATAATTACGATTGTTACATAGCCTTGCCTTAATGTCTTTGGAGTAAAAGAAATATACAGGACAAGGAATTTGTGTCTGACATGCATATTATCCTTAAACCGTGCATTCAATATTGTTTTTTGTCTAGGGAAAATGACTTTGAACTATTAAGATTAGTAATTTGAATCTTACCTTAAGTATCTGTTCATCTTGAGAGGGGAAGGGGGTATAGATATAAGTTGAGTTATGGCAATCTCTTAACCATTAACGAGGACATTCTCATATCTTAATTAATGCACAAGTGATTTTACTAGGAAATTCCAAAATTAATGGGGAAAGTGTGGTAAAGTCAAGTTTCCAAACCGGGTAACCGGTTACATTTTGATCAATTATTCGCAAAAGGCGGAGGAAAAAATGACTTGTGCATGAATAGTTCATGCTTTGTGTCATATTGACTGATTGGATTTTGTTTAGTAATTGTTGTGCAAGGTTTACATATGGATGCATATTTGGGTGGAGGGTATGGGACTCTGATTATATGAAATTCAAGAACATTCATACCCAATGCTGCTAAATCTGTGGCAGATTTATATACTAGGAGTGCCAGCAGACGCGGCCAAGACGAAAACAAAGGTGATAGAGGATGACTGGGCACCAGTTTGGGATCAAGAGTTTACATTTCCATTGACAGTTCCAGAGCTAGCCCTGCTTCGAATTGTGGTACGAGAACACGACACATCGGAGAAGGATGACTTTGGCGGACAGACATGCTTGCCTGTTTCAGAGCTGAAACCGGGGATTCGGGCGGTCCCGCTCTACAACAAAAAGGGAGAGAAGCTTAAATCCGTAAAGCTTCTTATGCGTTTCCAGTTTGTATGATTTTGATGTTCTTTTTCTGCTAGGTTTTGCAGGCTCAGGGGTGCCAGTGTAGTGTAGCAATTAGAAACTGTAATTTGCCTTTTGGCTAGGAGACTTTAAAAACAACTGAAAGCATGTTGGATTTATGGTTTATTTAATGTCGTTGATAGCTTGACATAACTAAAACAAGTTATTTGAAAAAAAAAAAAAAAAACTATAAAGACCTCAATTTTAAATTTAAATTATATAAAATTTCTCAGTTAAAATCACATGAAATTTGGGTAAAATTTATCTTGTTGTCCTTGTAAATAATAATAATAAAAAAAACTTGGATGATCAACAATATGACGGGCTGTTTTTTAAATTTATGAGAATTAGCAGATAAGCCATGCTAAAATAAAAATTATTATTATGGGTTATTTAAGGCAACGCCTTTAATTTATCACCTTCAAACTCATGATATATAATATCACAAATAATTACTCAATAGGAAATGTTCATCTGCTTACATGGGCAGCTCAGTTGGTCACAGTTGGGGGCATAAAGTGCCTCCAAGGTGAAGTTTGAGACAAAGACTAAGGATTGAGTCTCGTCAGCGACAGTATGGGAGTGACCTATCAAAATAAGAGATGCTACTTGTGCATAAGGAGTACTGGTCTAGCCATTATGTCCGACTGAGTTATCATGATTAATTCTCTCATATTTTGTCGGATCGAATGTGAGAGCGTCTGAAGTGGGCGAGCGATATTCACCTTTTGGGACAAGGAAATGTTCATCTGCTAGGGATATTCTTTTCCGCTAAGATAAATTAGCACTAAAATAACCACCTGTTCGTTGAATGCAATGACATGTTTTGACGTAATTAGAAGACAATTGTTAAGTTTACATACGGGCCAGTAGAGATTCCCCAATAACCAATACACAGTAACTAATAGGAATTGGAATTTTCAAAGTTGGTGTTTCCCACCGTCTCAGTTCTTATCCACATCTGCATCTGCAATGCATGATAATAGTACAATTATTATTATTCTCCAAAAAAAGAAAAAAAAACAACAATTATGCGTGTAGAAAGCGTGTGGATATGGTGTTAGGTCAGGCCCCCATTAATTGATGCACGCCAACGCAACACGGGGATAGGATAATCCTTCCCGGTCCCGGGCCCCGCCAAAGATGTCGACCTCCGAAACAGCTGCGTTGGCACTTCATCGAGCACCCACTGGCCACTTGCCACTGCCACTGGGCCCCTTCACCCCCCCGTCTCTCTTAACTTTTCCCTGTTTTCTTGGGTGCAGTCTCTGCTACCCTGAGAACCATCCGGGCTACGCCGGTGGGCAACTTTTCCCTGTTTTCTGGAACCTACCAAAACCTCGTCAAAATGTGTTCAGTTACAGCCTTTATTTTATGTTTACCCTAACTGATATTACTGGGGACTAATTATTGTTATTTGAAAAGAGAAAATATATTGATTGTTCATTAAAGTCTGTTTACATATATATGATTAGTCATTTTTATGATTAAAGATTTTATAATAATAATTATTTTTTTGGAAGTTTATTAAATAAATTTAAATACACACAATAACTAATTTGAATATCACCAGAAAAGTCAATAAGGTGATTAAAGTTTATTATTATTATTATTATTTTTTTAATGGCAAGAAGATGTGATTAAAGCATGAAACCAAACCAGCTAAGCTAAGCGCAATGAGCCATATTACTTAATAATTACCCGACTATACTTTCTCAACTAACCTTCTTGAGGTAACGCGACACAAACTAAATCTAAATCCGCTCAAATCTGCACTGCGCTTCCTATTTGGCAAATCTCTCTCTCCCTCTCTCTCTCTCTCTCTCTCTCTCTCGTTCTGTGATGACGTCGAGACAGACCTACAGAGTCTGCTGCTGTTTCCCGCGGCGCTTCAATGTCACTGCGGCGGAGGCTCCGGCGGAGGTCCGGGCATTATTCGATCGCTACTCCGAGAACGGGCTGATGGATGCCGAACACCTCCGGAGGTTCTTGATCGAGGTCCAGAAGGAAGACAAGGCCACCATAGAGGATGCTCAGGCCATCATCGACGGCCTCCACGATATCCGGCACCTCAATCTCCGCCACCGGAAGGCCCTTCATCTTGAATCCTTCTTCAAATTCCTCTTCGGCGACAATAATCCTCCTCGCTCTCCATCTCTTGGGGTAACATAGTAGCTTCCTCTCCTCGTTTCTATGATTCTGTATCCTATCTGAACTTTCCGGTTAATTTGGATTTTGGAGGCATACCAGTCTATTTATTTAGCTGCAGTCTGCAGACATTTATTGTGTTTTTGTCCCATTTGGAAAATGTTTCAGGTTCATCATGATATGACAGCTCCCATATCTCACTATTACATATATACGGGCCATAATTCGTATCTAACCGGGAATCAACTGAGTAGCGACTGCAGTGATGAGCCTATTATAAAAGCGCTGAAGAAAGGTGTGAGAGTTATTGAATTGGATATTTGGCCGAACTCCGCGAAAGACAATGTTGATGTTCTGCATGGAAGGTATGACTGAGACTCATGCTTAAGGACTTTCATCTAATTTCGGCTTCTGGTGCTGCACCTTCAATAATTGTGTGATTGTCGTCCAGGAAGCAGAGGCAGGTGATTAAAGTTGTTGGGTATATGCCTCTAATTCCTCAGCCCAAAGCCCACTGTGTGGGCCGTTATCTCTCAATGAGATTAGGGTCTTGTTTGTCAGAACAGCAATAGAAATCTGAATATGTATATAGTTCGGTTATGGTAACAACAACCACAGCAAATGAATATCTCACAGAATCAACAGGCGGGCAACAAAGAAATAACGCTATAACAGCAACAGGAACACCACAGAGGCAGAAAATAACTGCAAACCCAGAAATCCGCGAGGTAGACGGCTATCAGAAAATTAGCAGACGGCAATGGTGTAATAGTGACCGAGGCACGCTGGCAAGCGCTGTCCTGAAAACAGTGGCACCTGCTCCGGTCATGAGCAGGCTCCGGCGACTAACCACGTAGGATACAACAGTTGGCTCCGGCGAATAGTGACCACGAACAGCTGGATCTAGCAGAAACTTTCTCAGGCATCAGCTCTCCTTGGTAGAAACTCGAACACAGGAAACTCGATACAAAACAACAAGGACCCCCTAGCCTTTAATAGTCGAACCTAGAAAGCCGAACTGCCATAGCATTCACGCCGGTAATGAAAGGTGCCTTTGGCTTTGACGATTGGAGCTCCTGAAGCGTCGGTGGCGTAAATGTGGAGCCTGTTCGGTACTCAAAAAGAAAAAAAAACAAATAAAAGTTTATCCAAATATGACCTGATTGGACGGACGGCGACGACAACACACAAGGGCCTAGGGGCTCACCTGCTTGCAAAATCTAGGTGCCTCTTGGGGTTCAACCCCAAGTGTAAGGGAGGAGTATAAATATCCACTCCCTTCCCTTTGCACAGTCGATGTGGGACACTGGAGCACACACTCACACATAGACACACGACAATTCCCCACATGAGTGCAAGTGTGCTGAAACAAATAAATTGACACGACACCACAAAAAGTAAATAGACAAGTTACGTATCAGGTAAGTTGTCTTTTGGACTTAACATTTCTTAGTGAATATCTATTGAACTTACCCAAGAAATAGTGAAGCCAACTCTTGAACTATCCTTCTTGTGGTAAATTGAGACAATGGATATAATGCATAACACGCCTTATACCTTCGAGTTTTATACAATTGTGTCCATTTTGGTCCTAAACAACATCTTGGATTCATGAGAGCTTTAGAGAACCTAAGCCTTCCAAACAGTTCTCATAGAAGCGACCCGCTTCTACTCTCACATAGGTAATCATTGATTAAGAGTACACTGTCACTACTCCTCTTGTAACAAGATATCAATATTACTTGTATCACTGACAGATCACACACACTCTTTTCTACCGAGAACTAGGGAAGAAACTATAAGTTCCTTATTGTGTAAACTATGAATTATTCTAGTCAGTTTGCCTATTTAACCTAGATCTTAGGATCTCTAGTCAACTAGGTCAGGTTACCACCAGAAAATTCATTTCATAGGCTTTTTAGCACCACTCATTTTGTCAAAGAATCTGCCAAATTTTCCTTAGACTTTACATAATCAATGGAAATTATTCCATTGGTAAGCAGCTGCCTTAGTGTATTGTGCATGTGCCTTATATGTCTTGACTTCCCGTTGTAAACACTATTTTTAGCTTTTATCGAAGCAGATAAGTTGTCACAATAGATATATATGGGGTTTACCGGCTTTAGCCACAATGGAACGTCTTCAAGAAAATCTCGAAGGTATTCTGCTTCTTCACATGCTTTATCCAAAGCAATAAATTCTGACTCCATAGTAGACCGTGCTATGTTCGTCTGTTTTGAAGACTTCCACGACACAACAACACCACCTAAGGTAAACACATACCCACTGGTTGATTTAATCTCTAAGCTATTTGTGATCCAATTAGCATCACTAAATCCTTCCAGTACGGGTGGATACCTTGTGTAGTGGAATCCATAATCAAGCGTGTACTTTAAATACCTAAGTACCCTGACAAGGGCACCCCAATGGTCACGTTCAAGATTGCTCGTGTATCTCGTTAACCTACCTACTGGGTAGGCAATATCGGGTCTTGTGCAGTTCATTATGTACATCAAACTTCCAATGACCCTAGCATGTTCTAAAGGAGATACACCTTCATCATTATTCTTCTTTAATTTAGAATTTGGATCAAATGGAGTAACTATTGGCTTACTCTCGTAATGACCAAATTTTTTCAACACTTTCTCGATATAATGTGACTGAGAAAGTACATATCCTTCGAAACTCTTTGTTATCCGAATACCAAGAATAACATCAGCAAGACCAAGGTTTTTCAACATCTTCTTCATGGATTCTATTACATCTCTATTAGTGCCTATTATTAGCATATCATCCACATACAAGCACACAATGATACAGTCATGTTATATGACTTTAACATAAGCACATTTATCACACTTATTTATCTTAAACCCATTTGATAGCATAGTGTGATAAAATTTCTCATGCCATTGCTTTGGTACTTGTTTCAGTCCATAAAGAGACTTTATAAGTTTACAAACTTTCTTTTTATGTCCCTTTACAACAAACCCTTTATGCTATTCCATATAAACTTCTTCCTCTAAATCTCCATTCAGGAATGCAATCTTTACATCCGTTTGGTGAATTTTCAAATTGTATAACACTGCAATCGTAATCAACATCCCTATAGATGTGATTCTCGTCACTGGAGAATAGGTATCAAAGAAGTCTTGCCATTCTTTTTGATGATATCCTTTAGCTACTAACGGGTTTTGTATTTATCAATAGTGCCATCAGCCTTTAATTTCCTTTTAAAAATCCATTTGAATCCAATTGGCTTACTTCTAGGAGGTAAGTTGACCAATACCCACGTCTGATTTTGCATCATAGACTCCATTTCACTATTGATAGCTTCCTTTTAATATGGAGCATCAGAAGACGTCATAGCTTCATTAAAAGTTTGAGGCTCATCTTCTAACATGCAAGTTAGAAAATCTGGTCCAAAAAGAAGTAGCTTTTTTAGCTCTTTGCCTCCTCCTAGGTTCAATCTCAATTTCCTGACCAACTTGACCTTTAGAAGAACTCATTTCATACTTCCTCTTACAGCCACCGCTATTGTGTCTCTCTTCCTTAAAAGGGAATATGTTCTCAAAGAACTCAACTTCAATAGATTCAATTACGGTGTTATTGTTAATATTATGAATTTTTTATTTTACCACTAGGAACCTATAGGCCGCATTGTCAACGCATAGCCAATAAAGACACAATCTATAGTCTTTGGTCCAAGTTTGGTCCTTTTTGGTAAAGGAACTTGCACTTTCTCCAAACACCCCCACACTTTCAGCCAAACACCTCCATACTTTTAGGATTTTGTACGAGAATTGCTTCCCATTCCACACTTCATAAGGAGACTTGTCAGTTTTTTTATGTGGAATTCTATTCAATATTAAATTTGTTGTAAGCAATGCTTTCCCCCACAAGTTGTGGGGTAAACCATAATTATTGAGCATGCAATTAACCATGTCCTTCAAAGTTTGATTTTTTCTTTCAGCTATATCATTTTGTTGCGGTGTATATGGCGCTGTAGTTTGATGGATTATACCATGAACTTCATAGAATTCAGAGAGAGATGATGATTCATATTTACCATCTCTATCTGATTTTAGCACCTTTACCTTCTTTCCAATTTGATTTTCAACTTCTGTCTTATACGTTTTGAACACATCTAAGGTCTCGTCTTTACTATGTAATAGATATACATAGCAATATTTGCTATAGTCATCTATAAATGTGACGAATTATTTTTTCTCACCTCTAATAGGAGTACTCTTCATGTCACAAACATCACTGTGAATTAGATCAAGTAGTTCACTGTTTCTTTTCACAAATAGAAACAACTTTCTCGTGAACTTTGATTCAGCATGCACTTCACATTTGTGTCATTTGTTAATACTAAAGTTAAGCAACAGTCCTAAGTTTACCATTTTTCGAAGAGAACAATAATTGTGGTGCCCTAACCTAGAGTGCGACACATCACACAACTCAACAGTATAAGTAGAAGAGTTGTTCTTATTATTATTTTTGGGAACTTGGGCTAGTACATTTAGTTTGAGCATGCCATCGTGCAGATAGCCTCTTCCCACATACATATCCCCCTTAGTCAGAGTAAATTTATCTGACTCAAATACAAGTTTAAACCCATTTTTATTCAATAGGGTTCTAGAAACTAAATTCTTTCGAATTTTTGGCACATGACACACATCATTGAGGGTAAGTGTTTTTCTTGAGGTCCACTTCAGCAGGAGTGGACCTTGTCTTTTCCTTCCACAGTAGAAGCTGATGCATTCCCCATATACAGCTTCTCAGTGTCGTCAGACTTCTCATATGTGGAGAACAAAGCTTTGTCCCCACAGATGTGCCTCATAGCCCTAGTGTCTATCCATCAGCTTTTGCTGTTAGACACCATGTAGACATCAATAACAATTGCAACCAGGTCGACATCTTCCTCCATCATATTGGCTTGACTATGCCTAGTCTTGTGCTGTTTATTGCCAAAGCTCTGTCCCTTCTTATGACAGCAGTTAATAGCTCTATGACTTTTCTTTGCTGTTAGACACTCTTCTTCTTGCCTTGTTGCTTCTTGGGTTAAGGCCTTGAAACTTCAGCCACGTTAGCCCTAGCCTCAAACTTGAGAGGGACTTTATCTTCCTTCTTGTTATCCTCTTCAATGTGGAGTCTTACGACCAAATCTTCCATGGACAACTCTTTTCGCTTGTGCTTGAGATAGTTTTTGAAGTCTTTCCACGAGGGTGACAACTTCTCAATCACAGCTGCAACCTGGAATGGTTCATTAATGACCATCCCCTTACTCAACAAATCACTAATGATGATTTGCAGTTCTTTTAACTGGTTGACCACCAACTTGGTATCAACCATCTTGTAGTCGAGGAACTTCCCCACCAGAAACTTCTTGGTGCCATAGTGAATCCGCCAGCCCACCCAGTATGTAGTTCCGGCAAAGGAAATCTGAATGTCGCCATGCCTCCTTGGCAACCTGTGTCTCCACTGTGACATCTTCTTCGGGAGTGACTTGACATTCCTTCTTGAGGATATGGGCCAGATTTAGGGTGGTGAGATAGAAAATCATGTTTTGTTGCCACCTCTTAAAATCCTTGCCATTGAATTGTTGCGGCTTCTCAATGTGAGGTGTTGTCTTAATGGCAGCCGGTTCGACAGTGGCAGTCATGACAGTGGCTGGAACAACGGCCTAAGCAAAGGCTGAAGAAGCAGCAGCAATGTCGGGGTTGGGGGCAGCCATATCAGATTATAGACAATGTCTTGAGATTATAGTCACTGTCTTCAAATTGTTAGAACATCAATAGAAATCTGAATATGGATATAGTTCGATTATGGCAACAATAACCACAGCAAATGAATCTCACAGAATCAATAGGCGGGCAATAAGGAAATAACGCTATAATAGCAATAGGAACACCATAGAGGCAGAAAATAATTGCAAACCTAGAAACCGACGAGGCAGACGACTACCGAAAAATTAGTAGACGACAATGGTGTAACAACGACTGAGGCACGCTGGCAAACGTTGTCCTGAAGACAGTGGCACCCTGCTTCAGTTATGAGCAGGTTCTGGCAACTGCCCACGCAGGATACAACGTTCGGCTCCTACGAACAGTGATCACGAACGATCAGATCTAGCAGAAACTCTCTGCACCAACTCTCCTTGGCAAAAACTTGAACACATGAAACTCGATACAAAACAACAAGGACCCCCTAGCCTTTTATAGTTGAACCTAGAAAGTTGAACTGCCACAACATTCGTGTCGGTAATGAAAGGTGCTATTGACTTCGACAATTGGAGCTCCTAGAGTGCCGATGGCGTAAATGTGCAGCTTGTTCGGTACCCAAAAAGAAAAAAAAAAAAAAAACAAATAAAAGTTTATCCAATATATAATATATATATATATAGACACCTGACTCGATTGAACAGTGGTGGCGACACGTGAGGGCCTAGGGGCTCGCTCGCTCGCAAAATCTAGATGCCCCTCGGGGCCCAATCCCAAGTGTAAGGGAGGAGTATAAATACCCACTCCCTTCCCTTTACACAACCAATGTGGGGGAAAGCATTGCTTTCTCTCTTATATATATAGAGCATTGTTTTATCTCTTATATATATGGAGCATTTCTGTATGTATTGAGCATCAAGAGAGAGTTAGGGGAGAAGCCATTTAAACAAACAATTCCATCTTAATGGATTCGAGATTCTCTGTCCCGTCGACATAGACTTACGTCGAACCACAAAAATCTCTCGTGTTCTTATTCTTCTCTTTGATTCACACATATATACAAATGTATATACACAGGGAAAATTGGAATCAAAAACATCAGAAAAGTAGAAATACAATACATCTGGTAACTAATACACTGCGAACCTTTTCTTGTAGCTCAGATATAACCTGCTATTAATTCAAATCAACTGGTGGGAGCAAATTGCATAGATTGGAATATGCTGCTCTTCTGCCAAACCTTGCATGAAACATAGAATTGGACAAGTTACTTCAAAGAAAATGTTTCTACTTTATATGGCTAAAAAAAGAGCTCAAGAATACCACTGTTGTGGTCCTGAGGAATGGTGGAACTCCCTCAGCTGCAGTTGTGGCTTTGAGCTCGGCTTACCATCCTCATATTCACTTCGATCTCCATGGATTTTGGTTAGGTTTTACTCAAACTCTATACCCTTCCTTTTTTATTCTCAGCGAGCGGGAAATGCTATTGTAGTGTCAAAATGTAGTTGAAATTCATGCTGGTCAATATCCCTCTACCCTTTAATAGATCATAAAGGAAAATGACAAAAGTGAAAGTAAGATTTTTTGTTTTTTTATTGCTGTGTGTTCTTTCCCCTTTTTTTTTTGGGGGGGGGGGGGGGGGGGGGGGCGCTGTGGAGCAGTAGTGAAGGATGACATTATCAAATTAGCAAGGGTACTAAAAGGATGAGGAGGGACAGTTACTATTCGTGTTATTGTCTTGTGTGCTTGTGCACGTGCATGTTTCTATGTTCCGTTACCATATTGTCTGGCTTATAAGGATTTATTCTTTTTCTGTATTTTACATATTTTTCAAACACATCTATGCCTATTACTATCCATTTTTGTTTTAATGCATGGCAGACCTGAACAAATAAATAACTCCACCTTATCTCCATCTAATAGACCTGTTTTTATGTATGTAGGACACTGACCGCTCCAGTTGAACTCCTCAAATGTTTGAAGTCTATTAAAGAGCATGCGTTTTCTGCATCTGAATATCCTGTTGTAATAACTTTAGAAGACCACCTTACTCCAGATCTTCAAGCTAAAGTGGCCGAGGTGGGTTTAAGAATTTGTGTGGAGATTATTAACCAGTTATTTTCGTTCTTGATTTACTATTTTGGTGACTTAACTTTAGATGATCACTCAAACATTTGGAGAAATTCTATTTTCTCCTGGACCAGAATGCTTGAAGGAGTTTCCTTCACCAGAATCACTGAAGAAAAGGATTATTATATCTACCAAACCGCCAAAAGAATACCTTGAGGCTAAAGAAGTAAAGGGAAAAGAGGATGATCCACAGAAGGGAAAGGATTCAGGTGATGATGAAGCCTGGGGAAAAGAAATCCCTGAGATTGGAGGTGTCGCAGGCGAGACAAAGGTGCATGGAAATACTTAGCATCGTGTAGCTTTTTTTTTTCCCTAACATTAAATTGGGGAGAACAAGCACTAATTCCTAAATTGGAAATTACCTTATGCCAGGATGATTCAGATGACGAAAAGGATGATCAGGGTGAGGAAGATCTAGATGAATTTGATCCCAAGTCTCAGGTGGTTGCAGCACCGGAGTACAGGCGGTTGATTGCTATTCATGCTGGGAAGGGAGCGGGTGGATTGCAGGATTGGCTTAAGGTTGATCCAAATAAAGTGAGACGTCTTAGCTTGAGTGAACAGGAACTTGAAAAGGCTGTATTAACTCATGCAAAAGAGATTGTCAGGTACTGGTCATGGTTTTCTGCAATCTTTGCTTTGAAGACCTGATTTTTGCAACTGTTTTGCTTCAAAATGGAACAAATCTGAAAACTATTTCTTTTATTTCTGAAAACTTGCAATGCATTTATGACATTTAATTAGCTCTGTGATATCCCAACGGGAAGTTCATATTATCCCGAGGATCACTGAACTCCCTTAAAAGAGAGGGTAAGATTACACTCTTCTCCGCATATGTTAGGAGGGTTAAATGGTCTCCTTGAACTTGGACAAGAGGTCCTATTTCACATTTGCATAATTCAAAAAATATTTATATTTGTAAAGATGCATTCAGGTGAATAGTGCATACAGAGTGGTAGGTGCTATTGATGAACATGTAGGGGCTTGAAACTAAGTAGTGGAATGACCTTATGATCATTGATTGATATTCGAGCATTCTGTCAGGCTATGTAACTCTGCATATTAGTTAGAGTTGACCACCCGAGCTAATTTTTTCTCTCAGGTGCCTCTGTTGGTAGTTAGCCTTTTCCTACTCCTGCACAGACATCATAAGTGCTGTTAAGCTTGTAGTGAATGTTTGTACTCTCAATAATTGTATGGCTGGGAATGCAACTGTCTAAACAAATTTGTCGAGAAAATTTTCCATGTTCTGATAATTGCAGTTTGCTTTAGGTTTACTCAGCGGAACTTATTGAGAGTGTATCCCAAAGGTGTACGGTTTGACTCATCCAACTACAACCCACTAATTGGATGGGCGCATGGAGCTCAGATGGTTGCATTTAATATGCAGGTTTCTTTTTACTTGCATATTTATAACACTTTGTTGATTCCATTCTCTTGCTTTCTAGCCACAGACTTCTTGGTTTGCCATCTGTTTGCTAATGCACTTTCTATTGTTTCAACTCATTTCTGCACGTCTTTGCATCCATGTATGGAGCTCAAATCACATTATATTTCTAGTGTTATGCACACCTCTCTTAGAAATGGAAATATTTAATATGGATTCTTCCTCACTCCCTTTAATTTCTGATGTTAATATGAAAACTATCTTTCTGTTTACTCTGGGAATTGGTTCTGGATTATTTTTTGAGAACATGCACTTAATAGGAATGTCAAGAAAGTTCTTTTCATCTTTGCAAGTCTTCAATAATCACCTAAATGCATGTTGTTACAAAATGACTTCCTTCTGTTGTATACTAGGCACTCAATATACTGTCTTCTATTCAGAATGGTTTAGGAGAACCTGATCATGATTAAACTTCTTGAAAACAAGGTCTTTCACATCCTGTTCTGTTCCCTGCTCTGCTCAAAGCAGGAAGCTCATCTCCCTCTAAATTATGTAATGCTTGATATTTTGTTCTGTTGTAATTCTATGGGGTTAAATTCAATTACAAGGCAAGATATGCAGAAGGCCTAGTGGCTTCTGAGTCTGAAGGTGGATTTGCCATATTATGGGATTGTTTAGTTGATTAGCATGTAGAAGCTGTACTTCTTCAAGACAAGTGATGGAATTGGGAATTAGTTCCATAGAATAATTTGTATTAAATGGTTGGTCTCCTGCACCTTTCTGAAAATATGATACCATCCTCCCAACTGTTTTTCCCCTTCGCTTGGTAATCAAATTACCAACTTACTCAAAGTAAATCCTGGGTCACCTGTGGTTTATTTAGTCAAATCCTCTATTGATTTACTATGAGACCTGCACAAATATGGCCAAAGACGGCTAGATCATTGTCTATAAACTCCCTAAATTGTCTACACATTCGATTCTTTGCCCTTATGCAGAAATGAAGTAATGATTGAACAAATTATTAGATTTTAGTATAAGTTGTTTCCAATTGCTTTAAGTAAACTTCATATTAATGGTCACTTGTTAGATTGTTGATTTCTCCTTATTAGATTCATTAATTGGATCCCAAACATTTGAAAAACCAGATACCAAGAATGCTTATTTCTTTAACAGGGTTATGGTAGATCACTGTGGTTGATGCACGGAATGTTCAAGGCTAATGGTGGATGTGGATATATTAAAAAGCCTGACTTTCTGTTAAAGCTTGGCCCAAACAATGAGGTTTTTGATCCTAAAGCTATATTACCAGTCCAAACAACTTTGAAGGTGACTAAATCTTTTTAGCAGGCATTTTCTTGATACTAAGTTTCCTTGCGCTTCTCCTTTTCAGCGTTTATGCCTCTTGGAATTCTTTCTACATTTATTTCTTGTATTTAGTTTGTCTATTCATGTCTGATTTGAATTTTTTCTGCTTATAAACAGGTGACTGTTTATATGGGTGAAGGATGGAATCTTGATTTCAAGCACACACACTTTGATGCGTTCTCTCCCCCAGATTTCTATGCCAGGGTAAGCTGACAGTCTCCAATATGGTTTTGGTTCTTGTCCAATGGCTCTCCATATTGTAAGCACCCCCGCTCCCGCTCGGATATCCCAACCACCCGGTCTATCCGAACGAAAGCGCTTACATAGAGGAAAGAGAAATAGACATAAGACAAAAATATCTTAGCATGCATACATACGAAAAATACAACAGCGGAAGCAAAACTATATACATGCACGCCCACAAGTACTCCGCTGGAATAGCGGTCACGGAGTATATAAATACACACAAACCCTGTGCCAATGAGTAAGAAATACAAGGGACAACCCGACACAGTCAAAAATGAGAGTTAGAACACCTAACAAAACATTAGAGAAGACGGGGGCAGCTAACTATACACCCTACCGACACGACTGACTGCTAGGTGGCGCGGTCCTCGCCCTCGACTTTTGCTTTACCCTTACCTGGAATGATGGAAAGCAAGGTGAGTCGCAAGACTCAGCAAATTTATATGAAAAGGAAGGCTGTAAATGAAACAGAAGAGGAGATCACTCCAAATATAAACTTACATGTACACACAAGCCATGTGACGCAACAACACAACAGTGCCGCATAATAAAAACACATACCGGTCCTTGGGGCCCACATAAAACACCTGGCACCCAAGTCCCATACCAACTTGCCGTTGCCCTGAAAGGCAACATAGATCTCCAACAAACCTGTGCGCACTATCCTGGGTCGGTACTCCCGTCACTCGTATCCCTGTCGATACTCCCGACAACCGAGCCATAGGCTTCCTCGGAACGGTACTCCCATCCGAGAACTATATACTACCAGTAGTCATGCAATGCACATAAAATGCAATGGCGTAGTGAGCATCAACGTGATACAAGGCGCTCATACATCCAGGCATCAGGCTATGCTCTGCCCATATAGTAAATCACACGCGATGCATATGCCCGTGCTGGATGTAGCATAACCAAACTAGAATGTCCGTGATCAAGCATAACCAAATCATGATAAACCCAACATGCAGCTCGTACCCATGTGCATACCAAACCATGCTACAAGAATAAAATGTAACTAGGCATGCTATAATCACATAACGGTAGAGCTAGTCAACAGTGTCTGGCACCGGTCAGCGGTCAGTGACCAGGAGAGACCATCTGACGGCCTAAGATAAACCGTACGATAGTCACACCGTCACCGAACAGCCGATCCTTGCCCCCACTGCACAACCGCTCTAATCGATAAACAACCAAAAATCCAATAATAATACCCGAACAGCTAAGAACCTAGCCCCGGGTGAGTACGACATCATTCCCATAGGCTTGGGGGTGGTACAAATCTCCGTAGGCAACCAACGAATAAAACCCTCGAGATCAGTTTAATAAATTAAATTTTAAAACAAACCGTTTAAAATTTCATAATTTATTAACAGCCGAAACCAACGAAGGGAGGTCAAATAAATTGACAACGAAAGAATCGACGATGAGGGTATAAAGAACTTGTCTTTCCGAAGATAGCCTTAGGCTCGTTTTGACCAAACGCGGTAAAATTATACAAACTGCAATATCCCAATTATTCGTCAAAATTAATAAAATTGGACTCTAAACAAAATTTCAACCGCACAGAATATTAATTACTAGCTTGTCTACATACCTGGAATATTAACTCTGGAATTAAACGGGATTTAATCTGAATTTTGGCCCCAAAATTTCTCAAATTTTCTCTTGCGCACGCTGCTTCTTTTCTGTAATTTTTTACTGTTCAATTGCACACAAAACACGCCCGAAATTAGGCTTAAATTCGGCCAAAAGTGAGCAGAGGAGGGGCGCCACGTGGCAGCGCTGGAGCGACCGCTGGGGAGGCCACTGCCTCAATCAAAACGACGTCGTTTTGATGTCTAGTGGCTGAATTAAATCAGCCAAAAATCCTCCCTCGCACGCGCAGCCCCCGCAAATCGATCCCTCGCCCACTGCTTGGCCGCCTCGCGTGCGACCGCTTGCGCCTGCACCAACCTTTACCCTATATATGACTTAAGTTATATTTAAGGTGACTTTCGGCCTTTTCCGCAACTCGCGCCAGCACCCTCAAATTTTCATTAATCACACAATCACCCCCTATAATAATTACACTAACGCCCGAAACTTCTGAAAATTCTACAATTTAATTTATTTCAATTTTTTTCTTATTCCAGAAATTCCTAAAATAATTAATCAATTACCTTAATTTCTTATTTCCTTGAAATCATATAATTTATTTTTATTTATTACCAACAAATTATTTTAATATTTCTTTTAAATTAAATTACCTCAAAATTAAATTAATAGCCTTTTACGGGGCGTTACAAATCCTCCCCCCCTTAAAAGAATTTCGTCCCCGAAATTCGTACCTAGCTAGGCAAATAACTGAGGGTGAAGTCGCCTCATGACCTCATCTAGCTCCCAAGTAGCCTCCTCAAGGGTATGCCGCTACCACTGGACCTTTACATAGGAAATCGTACGATTGCGGATCACTTTTTCTTTCTGATCCACGATACTAGCAGGCAACTTGATGTATGATGCATCCTCTTGCACCACGAGCGGATGATAATCAATAACATGCCCAGGATCTGCCACGTACTTGCGAAGCATAGAAACATGAAAAACATCATGTACGTGGGCTAACTGAGGGGTAAAGCTAACCGGTAAGCCAACGGTCCGACTCGCTCAAATATCTCAAACGGTCCCACATAGCGAGGACTCAACTTGCCAGATACTCCAAAGCGTCGAACACCCATCATCGGCATGACTCGAAGGAAAACATGATCACCTACATCAAACTCCAAATCCCGGCGTCGTTTGTCTGCATAACTCTTCTGATGGTCCTGAGCTGCCTTCATCCTAGCCCGAATCAACTGGATCTTCTCTGTCATCTGCTCTACCAACTCTGGTCCAAGCAATGCTCGCTCCCAACCTTGGTCCAGCAAAGCGGTGATCTACACGGTCGCCCGTACAACGCCTCAAATGGTGCCATTCCAATACTGGCCTGGAAGCTATTATTGTAGGCAAACTCCACTAGCGACAAATGGTCATCCCAGCTCCCATGAAAATCAGTACACAGGCATGGAGCATGTCCTCCAAAGTCCGTATGGTCCGCTCTGACTGCCCGTCAGTCTGAGGGTGGAAGGCTGTATTGAAAGTCAACTAGGTCCCCATAGCACTCTGCAACGCCTCCCAAAATCGTGAGGTAAATCGAGGATCCCTGTCTGACACAATGTTAGCTGGTACTCCATGCAGTCTCACCATATCATCAATATATAACTTGGCCAGTTGATGAATAGGATAGGTTTTCTTGACAGGTAGGAAGTGCGCTGATTTAGTCAATCGATCGATAATCACCCATATCGAATCGTATCCCCGACTAGATCGTGGCAATCCCGAGACAAAATCCATAGCTATGCGCTCCCATTTCCACTATGGCACAGATAAAGGTCGTAACAATCCCGCGGGCCTCTGGTGCTCAGCTTTGACTTGCTGGCACACTAAACATCGGGATACAAACTCAGCTACGCTCTTCTTCATGCCGCTCCACCAATATTGACGCCGTAAGCCCTGATACATCTTCGTCGCTCTAGGATGGATAGTATAGGGAGAACGATAAGCTTCCTCTAGGATTTTTTGCCTGATATCACTATCACTCGGCACACAAATCCGCCCACGGAACAATAGCAAATTGTCGTCCCTCTGGCTGTACCCCAATGGACCAAATCTCTCCATATCAGCCATGATCGCGCCAAGCTCCACATCCTGACGCTGTTGATCGCGAATCTGGCCCTCTAGATCTAAATGGATACTCATGGCAGCATAATAGAGAGTAGGATCATCTAATGTCACTGAGATAGTAAGATCACTCATCTGCTCCAATAAGAACCACTCCTGCACGATCATAGTTGCAGCTGATGCTCCACGGCGACTCAATGCATCCGATACCACATTGGCTTTACTTGGGTGATAGAGGATTTCGCAATCGTAATCTTTAAGCAGCCCTAACCAACGACGTTGTCTCATATTGAGTTCCCTCTGAGAAAAGAGGTACTTGAGGCTCTTGTGATCAGTGTAAATCTGGACTCTCTCGCCATAAAGATAATGCCTCCAAATCTTCAAGGCAAATACTACAGCTGCC
The DNA here is from genome assembly GCF_014633365.1 of Diospyros lotus. NCBI lineage: Eukaryota > Viridiplantae > Streptophyta > Magnoliopsida > Ericales > Ebenaceae > Diospyros > Diospyros lotus. The sequence goes on from NC_068340.1 coordinate 35,274,623, forward strand.
AACTCCAGATCATGTGTAGGGTAATTCTCTTCGTGTCTCTTCAATTGTCTGGATGCATAAGCATTCACCCGGCCATCTTGCATCAAAACGCACCCTAGTCCTGCATGTGAAGCATCACTGTATATAGTAAATAACTCACCACTCTTGGGTATCGTCAGTACTAGCGCCGAAGTCAAACGCTGCTTCAACTCCTGGAAAGACCTCTCACAAGACTCGTCCCAAATAAACCTGACGCCTTTCCTTGTCAACTTCGTCATAGGTGATGCAAGCCATGCAAAGTCTTCTAAGAATCGTCGATAATACCCGGCAAGGCCAAGAAAACTCTGAATCTCTGTCACTGTCATCGGTCTCGGCCAATCCATCACGGCTTTGGTCTTTTCTAGATCTACTGAGATACCCTCACCTAAGACCACGTGTCCCAAGAATACAACTCGGGTTTGCTAAAACTCACATTTAGAAAATTTGGCATACAACTGCTCATCTCTGAGCTTCTGCAGAACCACGCTCAGATGCGCCTCGTGTATCTCAGGGCTCGGTGAGTAAACTAGGATGTCGTCAATGAAAATTATGACAAAGGAATCCAAATATTCCTTGAATACCCTATTCATCATATCCATAAATACTGCAGGTGCATTGGTCAGCCCAAATGGCATGACCACAAACTCGTAATGGCCGTAATGTGTACGAAATGCGGTCTTCGCAATATCCTCATCTCTGACCCGCACTTGATGATAACCTGACCGCAAGTCTATCTTGGAAAACACCGATGCACTACGCAACTGATCCAGTAAATCATCCACATGGGGTAGGGGTACTTATTCTTAATTGTTACCTGATTAAGCTGCCAGTAATCTATACACAGTCGCATAGACCCGTCCTTCTTACGCACAAATAATACTGGAGCCCCCCAAGGCGATGTGCTCGGTCGAATAAACCCCATCTCCAAAAGATCTTGCAACTGCACCTTGAGTTCTTTCAATTCATTGGCAGCCATACGATAAGGAGTCTTGGAAATGGGCTGCGTACCTAGCATCAGATTGACTGTAAAATCAATCTTCCGGTGCGATGGTAGTCCCGACAACTCATCTGGGAACACATCTGGAAAGTCTCGCACCACAGGATAGGCAGCTAACTCCTTCTTCTCCCTAGCTATCACGGTCACAAATGCAAAATAGGCTTCACACCCACGTCGTATAAGTTTCTCGGTGTGCATAACCGATATCATCGGCGTAGTCACCACTGGCTTCACACCCCGGAATGTAACAACTGGTCTCCCCGGGTGCTCAAATGAAATTACTTTCCGACGACAATCAACTCGAGCATAGTGCCGTGAAAGCCAATCCATTCCCAACAATAAGTCAAAATCCCGGATCGCCAAAATAATAAGATCCCCTAAAAATACCTGGTCGTGAATCCCTATCTCGCAATCCCTAACCATTTCACTCCCCAACAATACCGTCCCTGTGTCGAAACAGACAAATTATATGGTAAGGGGTTACATGGGATCGAGATCTTATGCAACAAATGGGGTGCTATAAAATAGTGGGTAGAACCTGTATCAAATAAGGCACGTACATCGTGGCCATGAAGAGAAAGTATACCTTGTACCGTATCACTGCCTTCAGCTGCCTCGGCGGCTGACACCGCAAACGCCTTCCCCTGCATTTGTACTCTCTCTGTGGGCCCTGGGTGCTGTGTTGTTGGTAAGGGTAGTGGTGCTCCTGGACCCTGTGCCCTCGGTGTAAATTGTCTCTGAGCTAGTCTGGGCCCTACACCTCCCGTCCGTGGCCCTTCAATCTGTGGTGGCTGGGTGCACACGTTCGCCCGATGGCCTCTCTGTCCACAGCAAAAACAAATGACATCCTGCCTGTGGCCGGTGTAGCTGGTGGGGCCGGTGTAGCCGGTCTAGGCCCCTGTGGACAGTCCCTCTTCAGATGTCCTGACTGACCACAACGATAACACACGTCCCGACGTACATCCCGGCACTGACCCTAGTGCCTCTGCCCGCACTGCCGGCACTGTGGAAACCCTGAACTCTTATTGCCCGCATCCCATTTCCTCTTCTTACTGCTGCTTCCTGCGCCCTTCATGACTAACTGATCCGATCAAGCCTCCAATCGGTCCCGCTCCACGGCATGGGCCTGTTGAACAGCTATAGGAAAGTCGGGTGCCTCGACACCAGCCATGGCGTGACGAATCTCTGGTTGTAGCCCCCTCTGAAACTTGCTGACTCTGCGAGACTTAGGGGTCACTAACTCTGGAGCATAACGAGATAACGCCACGAACTCAGTCTCGTACTGTGTGACTGTCTTGCTCCCCTGCTGTAAGTCAACAAATTCGAACACCTTCTGCTCTCTGACCCAAGCCGGTACATAAGTCTCATAGAACGCCGCGATAAACTTTGCCCATGTCGGGCCCCCATCACCATATCGCTGTCTGGTGGTCTCCCACCATCACTCGGCGTCACCCCGCAATAGAAAGGTCCCCAGTCGAACTTTGTGGGTCTCTGCACAGCCTATAGATCGTAGGTGCTTCTCCACTGCCAATAGCCAATCCTCAGCCTCTGTCGCGTTGGCGCCTCCACTAAACTCTGGCAGTCTTAGGGCCATAAAATCTTTAAGCAATGCAGCACCAGAACTATCCCCTACTCTCAGAGTACCTGAATGTGACGCTTGGGCCGTAGCGATCCTACCATCATGACTGCGCTCCTGACGTAACTGAGATGTCGCCAGTACGTCCACGGCCCATAGAAGACCTGTTAATGTCTCCTGCATGTCCGGAGGCCCTGGCTGTCTCTTGTCTCCTGTATCTGTCGCCTGTACCTCAGGAGTAGGAACAAGGTGCCCTCTACCTCGCGTCGGTGGTCTACCACGACCTCATCCACGGCGTGCGTCCATGAGTCCTACATAACCAAAATTAATTAGAACGCATTTCGAAATTACAGACACGACCTAACACTCTAACTCGACCTAACAGCCTTGGTGTACAGTTACTTGTCCCCCAAATTGACTCAATGACGCTCTGATACCAACATTGTAAGCACCCCCGCCCGGATATCCCAACCACCCGGTCTGTCCGAACGAAAGCGCTTACATAGAGGAATGAGAAATAGACATAAGATAAAAATACCCTGGCATGCATACATACGAAAAATATAACAGCGGAAGCAAAACTATATACATGCACACCCACAAGTACCACGCTGGAATAGCGGTCACGGAGTATATAAATGCACACAAACCTTGTGCCAATGAGTAGGAAATACAAGGGACAACCCGGCATAGTAAAAAATGAGAGTCAGAACACCTAACAAAACATCAGAGAAGACGGGGGCAGCTAACTGTACACCCTACCGACACGGCTGGCTGCTAGGTGGCACGGTCCTCGCCCTCGACTTTTGCTTTACCCTTACCTGGAATGATGGAAAGCAAGGTGAGTCGCAAGACTTAACAAGTTTATATGAAAATGAAGGCTGTAAATGAAACAGAAGAAGAGATCACTTCAAATATAAACCCACATGTACACACAAGCCATGTGACGCAACAACGCAACAATGCCGCATAATAAAAACACATACCGGTCCTTGGGGCTCACATAAAACACCTGGCATCCAAGTCCCATATCAACCTGTCGTTGCCCTAAAAGGCAACATAGATCTCCAACAAACCTGTGCGCACTATCCCGGGTCGGTACTCCCGTCACCCGTATCCCTGTCGGTACTCCCGACAGTCGAGCCATAGGCTTCCTCGGAACGGTACTCCCGTCCGAGAACTATATACTACCAGTAGCCATGCAATGCACATAAAATGCAATGGCGTAGTGAGCATCAATGTGATACAAGACGCACATACATCTAGGCATCAGGCTATGCTTCGCCCATATAGTAAATCACACGTGATGCATATGTCCGTGCTGGATGCAACATAACCAAACTAGAATGTCCGTGACCAAGCATAACCAAATCATGATAAACCCAACATGTAGCTTGTACCCATGTGCATACCAAACCATGCTACAAGAATAAAATGTAACTAGGCATGCTATAATCACATAACGGCAGAGCTAGTTAGCAGTGCCTGGCACCGGTCAGCGGTCAGTGATCAGGAGAGACCATCTGACGGCCTAAGATAGACCGTACGACAGTCACATCGTCACCAAACAGCCGATCCTTGCCTCCACTGCACAACCGCTCTAACCGATAAATAACCAAAAATCCAATAATAATACCCGAACAGCTAAGAATCTAACTCCAGGTGAGTACGATATTATTCCCATAGGCTTGGGGGTGGTACAAACCCCCGTAGGCAACCAACGAATAAAACCCTCGAGATTAGTTTAATAAATTAAATTTTAAAACAAACCGTTTAAAATTTCATAATTTATTAACAGCCTAAACCAACGAATGGAGGTCAAATAAATTGATAACGAATGAATCGACGATGAGGGTATAAAGAACTTGCCTTTTCGAAGATAGCCTTAGGCTCGTTTTGACCAAACGTGGTAAAATTATACAAACTGCAATATCCCAATTATTCGTCAAAATTAATAAAATTGGATTCTAAACAAAATTTCGACCGTACAGAATATTAATTACTAACTTGTCTACATACCTGGAATATTAACTCTGGAATTAAACGGGATTTAATCTGAATTTTGGCCCCAAAATTTCTCAAATTTTCTCCCGCGCATGCTACTTCTTTTTTGTAATTTTTTGCTGTTCAATTGCACACAAAACATGCCCGAAATCGGGCTTAAATTCGGCTAAAAGCGAGCAGGGGCGCCATGTGGCAGCGCTGGAGCGGCCGCTGGGGAGGCCACCGCCTCAATCAAAACGACGTCGTTTTGACGTCTAATGGCTGAATTAAATCAGCCAAAAATCCTCCCTCGCGCGCGCAGCCCCCGTGAATCGATCCCTCGCCCACTGCTTGGCCGCCTCGCACGCGACCGCACCAACCTTCACCCTATATATGACTTAAGTTATATTTAAGGTGACTTTCGGCCTTTTCCGCAACTCCCGCCAGCACCCCCAAATTTTCATTAATCACACAATCACCCCCTATAATAATTACACTAACGCTCGAAACTTTTGAAAATCTCATAATTTAATTTATTTCCATTTTTTTATTCTAGAAATTCCTAAAATAATTAATCAATTACCTTAATTTCTTATTTCCTTGAAATCACATAATTTATTTTTATTTAATACCAGCAAATTATTTTAATATTTCTTTTAAATTAAATTACCTCAAAATTAAATTAATAGCCATTTACGGGGCGTTACACATATAGTGTAATCTTTTCAAAATTTTTGGATAAAATATCGTACAGTTAGCAATTTGGTCCTTCTGTTTCTTATTTAAAGTGCGTTTAAGACGTTTTCTAGTCATAAGAACAATGCTCAAATTGCATTTCTTTTAGGTACATAATGATGCGGACACTGATCAAGACTCGGCCCAAACTAAGGCCGAGCCGACCATTCAAGAATAATAGCACCAGAACAATATTTTAATATTTCATATGTTCTAGGATTCTATTTTATGTTTCTACTTGATTTAAGATTCTACTTCATGTTTGATTAGGGTTTTATTTTTATTAGAATTCTAGTTGTTTTTTACTTAGGATTTATTTCTATTAGAATTTTAGTTAGATTTTGTTTATAAATATTAGATAGATTTGGATTAGCCAAATACTATAAATATACCTAGAAATTAGGGGTTGTAATCAAATTTTTTCAATACAATTTTAGCAACCTATTTAGGTTTTCTTAGCAAAATTTTCTTGAAAATCAAACTTTGGCCATTAAAATTTATTTTTTTAAAAATTTATTTTAGTATATTTTTTTCGCACTGGGTGATACTTAGATGGTCCAAATAATGGAATTGTAGTCGACGGTAATGTGAGTGGTGTTCACTTTTGAGGAATGTGGCACGGGCTCTCCAGGTGTATTTTTATAGGATGCTGGTTATTTCTGGCCCCTGGCACATCTGACATCCCTATTGGCACTATTTTCATAGCTGCATGGTGGTGGATATTCGGAGCATTGAATTAAAGGATATCCGTGTAATTATCTTTGTGCAGGTTGGAATTGCTGGAGTCCCTGCCGATGCTGTAATGAAGAAAACAAAGATCATTGAGGACAATTGGATACCGGTTTGGAATGAAGCGTTCGAGTTCCCACTGACCGTTCCGGAGCTGGCTCTGCTCAGGGTTGAGGTTCACGAGTACGACATGTCTGAAAAGGACGATTTTGGAGGCCAAACGTGCCTGCCGGTGTCGGAACTGAGGAGTGGAATCCGATCAGTTCCCCTCCATAGCCGCAAGGGAGACAAGTACAACTCTGTAAAGCTTCTTATGCGTTTTGAATTTGTTTGATATATATATGTATGTATGTATGTATGTATGTATGTATATTGTTGTGACTTGCAGTTGCTTTTTGTGTCTTCTCATTCCTTGCCTCCTTGCTGTTCCAAAGCTTGCAGTTGTGTTGCGTTGCGTTTAAATACTTAAAAAGCTTGGCTTCTTGTTTTGCATGTAACATATACTGAAATAAGAGTGCTCGCCACTGTGGTCGTGTCTTGTCGTCTGTTTGTATTTTTGAGCGTAGAACTCCGTGTTACCCGAAAGCTTTTGTTCAAATTGATGCTCTTAAACTCTCAATGAAAATGAACCATTTTATTTGCAAGGAGCCTAATTCGACCGAAGGCGAAGAAGGGTTAGTATGTAAAGATGATGATGTTTTAATTTGTTGTGCAGTCCAACGTTGTCGCTGAAGTGAATATATATATATATATATTATAACAAAACGGTCGTCAAATTTTTTTTTTGCCCATTTACAGTTTCTATTTTAATATTTTATTATGTTTTGTTTATTTTTTTTATTTTCCGAAATAGAATTTTTGTAAATCATTAATTAAACCTAGATTTATGAAAAACATATAGTTCTTGGAACCTGTACATAATTATTTTTAGCTGAAATGTGGTTAGAGAATGTGTAAACATGGCATATGAAGAGACAATATATAATCTATATTATTAATTCTTAAATATTAATATAAAATTTTAATTAAAATAAATTATAGAAAGATAATTTTTTTTTAAATTCTGAGAAATTTTGAGATATCAAGTAATACCATTGGGTGTCAAGTAATTTTTTTAAAAAATAAATTCAATTTTTTATTTTATTTCTCATAATTTATCTCTCATTCTCTCTTGATAAAGTCATCACTCAAAACTCTAAAACCCTTAATTAGTTTCATAATCATGCAAAAAAAAGTACAAATCATATATATGTTTATATTATTATTTAATTTTAAAAAATAATTAGTTGGTAGGTTATGTTAAATTAGATATTTAGGCAAAATTGGATTATTTTAAATAAGTCATTTAAGTTATTTTGACAAAATTAATATTTTGTATAGGCTATTTATATTTATCATATGTTGTCATATTTCTTTTGAAAATTTTATTATGTTTTCTATTTTTATTATTGACAGCAGTAATATGTAAAGTCATATATGGATAATTAATTTAAAAAATTTGATTATTATCATTTATATAATTAATTGATTATTTGAATTATCTTTATTTTGTATATATAGTTTAATTAATTTAAATTTATTTTTTTATAATCTTAAATGTTATAATTTCATATATAACTTAAATATTATAATTTTATTTTTTAACTTTTTTTTTTTTGCTTTCTTAAAAATTTGACTTATGTTAAATGTGGTAATTGATTGTCAGGAAGAATATGTAAAGTTATGTATGAATAATCAATTTTAAAAATTTTATTATTGTCATTTTTATAATTAATTGATTATTTAAATTATCTTTATTTTATATATAGTTTTGATTAATTTAAATTTATTTTTTTATTTTTAAATATTATAATTTTATTTTTTAACTTTATTTTTTTGTTACTTTCTTAAAAATTTGACCTGTCTTGAATGTGGTAATTGATTATCAGAAGAAATATCTGAAGTCATGTATGGATAATCAATTTCAAAAATTTGATTATTATCATTTATATAATTAATTAATTATTTAAATTATCTTTATTTTATATATAGTTTAATTAATTTAAATTTATTTTATTATAATTTTATATATAACTTAATTAATCATTATCATTTATTTAATTAGTTTAACCATATTTTCTTATTTTCAACCAATTAGTTTTAACCATGTTACTGGTTTGTCAATATAAACGAATTTTGTGTAACAATTTAATTCTTTGGAAGTCGTCTCAGCATTAAAATTTTTAATTAATAATTATTTTTTAACTTTAAGTTTTCTAAGAGGAATATGTAAAATCATGTATGGATAATTAATTTTGAAATTTTGATTATTATCATTTATATAATTAATTGATTATTTAAATTATCTTTATTTTATATATAGTTTAATTATTTTATTTTTTTTATAATTTTAAATGTTATAGTTTTATATAATTTTATAGTTTAATTAATTCAATTTATTTTTTAAAATTTTAAATGTTATAATTTTATATATAACTTAATTGATTATTATCATTTATTTAATTAGTTTAACCGTATTTTTGATTTTCAATCAATTAATTTTAATCGTGTTTCTGGTTTGTTAATTTGAACAGGTTTTGTGTAATAATTTAATGTTTTAGAAGTCGTCATAGTATTAAATTTTTCAATTAATAGTTATTTTTAATTTTATTTTTATTGTTATTTTCAAAAAATTTTGACCTATCTTAAATGTGGAGAAGATGTGAAATCACGTATAGATAATCAATTTTGAAATTCTGATTATTATAATTTATATAATTAGTTATTTATTTATTTAAATTATCTTAATTTTATATATGTTAGTTAATTAATTTAAATTTAGTTTTTTAAATAAGTCGTTTAAATTATTTTGACAAAATTAATATTTTGTATAGGTTATTTATATTTATCATATGTTCTTATATTTCTTTTTAAAAATTTATTATGTTTTATATTTTTATTATCAACAGGAGAAATATGTAGAGTCATATATGGATAATTAATTTTAAAAATTTGATTATTATCATTTATATAATTAATTGATTATTTAAATTATGTTTATTTTTTTATATATATTGTTTAATTAATTTAAATTTATTTTTTTATAATTTTAAATAACAAATATTTTATATAGACTATTTATATTTATTATATGTTGTCGTATTTCTTTTAAAAAATTTATTATGTTTTATATTTTTATTATTGGCAGAAGGAATATGTGAAGTCACATATGGATAATTAATTTTAAAATTTTGATTATCATCATTTATATAATTAATTGATTATTTAAATTATCTTTATTTTTTATATATATAGCTTAATTAATTTAAATATATTTTTTTATAATTTTAAATGTTATAATTTTATATATAGCTTAAATATTATAATTTAATTTTTTAACTTTTTTTTTTTGTTGTTTTCTTAAAAATTTTACTTATGTATGGATAATCAATATGTAAAATTATGTCAATGTGAACAGATTTTGTGTAATAGCTTAATTTTTTTGAATTAATTTTTAGTTTTTGTTTTGATAGTCTATTTTTAGAAAAATAAAAACACGTTTTCTTTGTCATTTTAAAAAATTATTTCTCAAAATAGAAAATTAGAAAACGGGTTCTCTTTAAAATTTTGAAAATAATTTTTTAAAAATATTTATTCAATAAATTTGATTATTCAATAAATTAGAAATATTTAATATTAATATAATATTAAAAATATGTATACATTTTAAAGTTAATGAATTTTGTAATATTTTTTCTTATTATAATAATAAAATATGAATAAATAAATGTATTTTGAATTTAGACTTTATTTTGGATGAACTCAAAACAATTTTTTATTCTTTTGAGTTTTCTTTATAATTTTTTTTTATTTTCAAAAATGTATTTTTAAAAATAGTAAAAAGAACACGTTTTCATTATTTCAAAAAATCGAAAATAAAAAATGACTTAAAAATAGCAAAGAAAACGCAACCTAAGTTTTTCAGTTAATAGTTTTTTTTTTTTTTTTTTTACTTTCTAAAAATTTTGACTTATCTTGAATGTGGTAATTAATTATCAAGAAGAAGATGTGAAATCATTTATAGATAATCAATTTTGAAAATTTGATTATTATAATTTATATAATTAATTGATTATTTAAATTATTTTTATTATATATAATTTTATTAATTTAAATTTATTTTTTTATAATTTTAAATGTTATAATTTTATATATAACTTAAATGTTATAATTTTATTTTTTAACTTTTTTTGTTTAATTTTTTAAAAATTGGTCATGTTTTGAATATGATAATTGATTGTCAAAAGGAATATGTGAAATCATATATAGATAATCAATTTTGAAATTTTGATTATTATCATTCATATAATTAATTAATTATTTAAATTATTTTTATTTTATAAATAATTTAATTAATTTAAATTTATTTTTTATAATTTTAAATGTTATAATTTTATATATAACTAAATGTTATAATTTTATTTTTTAACATTATTTTTTTCTTAAAAATGTGACTTATCTTAAATGTGGTAATTGAATGATAGGAGGAATATGTGAAGTCGTATATGGATAATCAACTTTGAAAATTTGATTATTATCATTTATATAATTAATTGATTATTTAAATTATCTTTATTTTATATATAGCTGAATTAATTTAAATTTATTTTTTATAATTTTAAATGTTATAATTTTATATATAACTTAAATGTTATAATTTTATTTTTTAACTTTATTTGCAAACGTAGTGAAGTTTTAGTGTGATGAAGTTGGCAATTAACCTTAATTTGATCTCTAAGTACACGTATATGCTAAAAGCAAGTCAAGTTAGTATAATGTTTAAGGTTTGTAATGTGTTTAGAATGATTACGTGCTAAAACATGTTCTAACGTGTTATACTCACATTTCTCAACAGTAAGAGTCTGACCTTTATTGAAATATTGAAAAGATTGAAATTGAGAAGAAAAATGTGCTTAATCAATTTTTAGAATTTAATATCTATATTTGTAAAATAAGTTTGGGGGTTTCTAATATGTATGACGTAAATACTAATTAATGACATTATATTATAGATTTTTTCATCTAATGATGAGGTTACTACGTCGCTGAAGTTGAGTCGTGAGTTATAGATACATTAAAAAATTACGAATGGTGTTTTGCCAAAAGGGCTCTCCTTGGCGATTTGTTGACTAATGCAATTAAGAAGATTCGATCGATGATCAAGAACGAGAATAACTAAAAAAAATTTATCTTATTGGTTTCATTTTGGTTGTTGTTGGATTTATATCTAGGCAATTTGTTTGATCTACATATTTTTTGTTTTTTTTTTATTATTTAATTTTTTTTCTTTTTTTTTACTGATTCACACTTATGTATTTGCTCATTTTTTATGTTCTTTCACTTCTATTTATTTGTATATTTTTTTTAGTCTACTAATTTATAGTGGGTGTTTAACATTCATAAGTACATTATTACCTGTATTCTTTTTTTTTTCACTGCACAAATTATTCTTTTCAGCGTATTGCACAAGAATTTATCATAATTGAGCTATAATTTAATAACATACACAATATTGAAATCATAACGAACAAGAAACATCTTCAATCAAATAATTAATAAAACGGATTGAGAAATCACAATTTATACTAAGTAATCAACTACCTTGTTACTGAAAGTTTAGAATAAGATATGCCACATTTTTAGTGTTTCGTGCATCAAAGTGAAAATAGTGTATTAAAAATGGTAGACCTTAATCTCACTCTAACAAGTCACGAATACTGTAGACGTTGGATATAATATTTTGTTAAAGACATATATATGTGTTAGTAGAAAAACTATAATAAAAGTATAAAAAATATCAAAAAATAAAAAAAGGTCAGACAAAAAGAGGCATACATATTCCGGAATAATTGAATAACTAATTTTGTTGTGTATTTGTTCATTTCTCATGATTGCAATATGATTATTTTGTTTATTTTCTACTTCTTTATTTTGATGTTCATTTTTTATAACTACTGAATTATGTAACTTCCACTTTAACGATTATTTTTTTCTTACGATATCTGTGTATCGCACGGGTGATACACTAATACATAAAAAAAAATATTAAGAGAAAAGAAAAAAGAAAAAAAAGAAAGAAATCCTTTGATCCTGTATTTGTTCTCATTTTTTGGCTTTCACAGGACAGCAAAGTTATAAAATTGGGTCTTGAAAACTCATGCGGTTGCGGCGGCTACCCCTAACCCTACCCCCATCAAATAATTAATTATTATTATGAAGACTATAACTCAAATAAATTGAATGAAAAAACTTCATAATAACTTTGAATTAATTTTATTATATCATTTATTTAATTAAAGTAAAAAACCAAAATCTATTAATGGAATCTTCGTAATGGTATGTATATATTTTAGTAAAATTTCACTGAAAACCTCTAAAAGAAAGCAATTAGTTTCTTATTCCCTCCTGAAATAAATACTAACTGTGAGCTAAAGAATTGTTAAATCTTAAATACAGTCTCTATTCAACCAATAAAAAAGAAAAAAAATTAGTAAAACTCATAATTTTCCGAATAATGTAGAATGATGGACTCAAGCCATTTCCAAATTGCTGCTAACCACAAACATGAAGAATTTGAACACGTGATTGATTGATTTATGAGTAATTAATGCTTAAATTTATAAATTTACCCTTGTTAGTTTTTAGAGTCACTAGTAGTAGATTTTGCTGTTTCTTGGGATTTATTTATTTATAATATAATAGAGAAGAGAGCAGCAGAGCACGAGCCATCGGGTTCCACGTCTTCGTCTTGGAGGCTCACTTCCATCGAGTTTTCTAGAATGACCTCAACCGCCCCCCGCCCGTCTCTCCCTCCTCCCTCGTCGGACTCCGACTCCGATGCCGACTCTGATTCCACTCCTACTGCCGCCGGAGCCGAAAGCCTCCGCCACAACGACCTCTCTGACTCAATCTTCCGATCCTATATCGAGCTCTCCGGCGTAGCCTCGCCGGACCTTTCCAAGATCCGGTCCTTTCTCACCTCGTCCCGCTCCGGCGCCCTCTCCTGCCTCATCTGCCTCGAGCGCATCCGGAGCTCCGACCCGACCTGGTCCTGCTCCTCCCGCTGCTTCGCCGTCTTCCACCTCCTCTGCATCCAGAGTTGGGCTCGCCAGGCCTGCGACCTCGCGGCCGCCCGCGCCGCCACTCGTCTCCCGATCTCCGCCTCCCAAGCAGCCGCCAACTCGCTCTGGAACTGCCCCAAATGCCGCGTCGACTACTCCAGATCCCTGATCCCCAAACACTACCTCTGCTTCTGCGGCAAACTCCAGGATCCCCCTAGTGACCCCTGGATTTTGCCCCATTCCTGCGGCGAGATCTGTGATCGGCCATTGAAGCACAATTGCGGTCACCATTGTTTGCTTCTCTGCCATCCCGGCCCGTGCCCTTCCTGCCCCAAGCTGGTAAAATCCCGCTGCTTTTGCGGCGCCGTCGAGGACGTCCGCCGATGCGGATTCAAGAACTTCTCCTGCAACGGCGTGTGTTCGAAATTGCTTGATTGCGGGACTCACCGGTGCGGCGAGACTTGCCATGACGGCGAATGCCCTCCCTGCCGGGCTCGAGGGATTTATAGGTGCCAATGTGGGAAAGTGGAGGAGGAGAAACAATGTTGCGATCGCAGTTTTCAATGCGATGCTCCGTGCGAGAGAATGCTGGGATGTGGGAAGCATTTGTGCAGCAAAGGGTGTCATTCCGGGGATTGCGGCCAGTGCCCGCTGCAGGGCAAGCGTACTTGTCCGTGTGGCAAGAGAATCTATCAAGGGATGGCTTGTGATGTCGCCTCGCCCCTTTGCGGAGCGACTTGCGATAAGATGTTGAGTTGTGGTTTTCACAGTTGCCCGGAGCGCTGCCACCGCGGACCCTGCATTGAGACTTGCAGAACTGTTGTCACCAAGTCTTGCCGATGTGGGAGCTTGAAGAAAGAGGTAAACATTTCATATTATTGATATAATGTCGACCAGTGTATTCAGTTGTTTCTCTGTAGAGTCGGAAATTGGCCACTCTGAATTGAATGTAGAATAGGTTCCTTGTTATCAAGATTTGGTATGTGAGAGGAAGTGCCAGAGGGTACGAGATTGTGGGCGCCATGGCTGTAAGCGCCGCTGTTGTGATGGGGACTGTCTGCCATGTTCAGAGGTGTGTCTCACTGTTTCAATCAGTAATTTTGTTCTCTTTTGGTTATTATAATGATAAAATTATTAGTTGTGATTATGTGACATTCACTCTGTTAAATCTTCCGAGTATCAGGTTTGTGACAGGAGGCTTAGGTGTAAGAATCACAAATGTCCCGCTCCATGTCACAGGTATGTACTGGTGTATTAATTTAACATCATTGTGAGAGAATGATGGTCCCCTAGTTAAACCAAGCGCGATATGGTTTGGTGGTTTCACAGTTCTTGATAAGAGATTGTTTTAGGGATTTATGAAAACTGAATGTCATGAGTCCTCTTGTATGGTGTTGTAGTTGCTGCCCTTATGTCATGACCCCAAGGATTCCTAAGGATAGATTAGTAAATATAATAGGAGTTTTTATGCATTATACAATAATTGTAATTTCCTTTTGTATTTTCTGTTATAGGGCCTTGTCCTTAGCTATAGGCAGTTAGGCTATTTGTTGTATTGCACATGGGTGCATGTGGGAGGCTCTTAGACTATATATAACCCACAACTGAGGATGAGAAATTATGTTTAGAATTGATAAACAAAGATCTGATTTCTCTCTAGAATTCTCTCCCATTCTCCCTCTCATTTTCCTTTGCAACTCTCCCTCATTTCTCTCTAATTTCTTCCCCCATTTTTGTGCAATTTCCCTCTCCAATCATTCTGTTCTTGGTCTTACTTCTATTGGATCCTTCCGATTCCCAATCCAATCCTAGGCAAAACCCTAGGTCCATGACACCTTATTTTGTTGTTGGATATTTTTAGGTTGTCCCGTACATCTCATATTTTTTTTTTTAAAAAAAAAAATTCATTTAGCCAACACCACATATTGGAATTAAGGCTTGATATGTTGTTTTTATTTTTTTCCTCTCACTTTTTCAATATATAACGACATGTCTACATGTCTCTTATAGGGTCTTTCGGTGTGTTTAATCTAGGAACACCAGGGGGGTTGTCTGTGTGTAATCTGATGGACAGGTCATTTGTTCTATGCCTAAAGGGTAGCCTGATATTATTATTTGCTCAAACATTGGTAACTGGGAACTTCTGAAAAGGAATAGAAAAGTAAAATTCTATATGCTATTTGAAGGCAATGCATAATGATTGGGTAGTATTTTTCTTACAGAGGTCCTTGTGCTCCTTGCCCAGTGATGGTGATAATTTCATGTGCATGTGGAGAGACACACTTTGAGGTGAGAGCTTCATTAATAGAATTCTATATTTCATCCTCTAGGGAGCAAGCTAATTTTTCTCTATCATAACACTAGGAAGGCACAGTGTATGATATCTAATATTTGTGCAATTGTTACTATATCTTGTTTGCAAGAATGGTATATCAAGATGTTTAGTCACATTATACTTTCTCTATGGACTTTTAATGTAGAAGACAGCAATCTTTATCCAGTTTCTACTCTATTTTTCTTTGTATTTCTGCTTTCCTTTGATCCTCTATTTATTAACTGCGGACAGCACAAATATAAATTAATTACATTGATGACTTTTTTTTTCATCTTAAAAAGAAAAAAAACATTTATAGATTGCAAGCTCCACATTGGTCAGGAAAATTCTGTGCATAATACAATTTGTTCAAAGATATTTATTGTTTACCAACTGTAGTTTACTGAGTATTTTGCATTTTGGACCTGATGAACCTATATCATAGTTTAGTTGACCACACAAAACTGTAAGTGGTTGAACCCATGTGTTATAACCCTTTCCTCGCTCTTCTCCTTAAAATCTTGTTTACAATTGCCCTGATTGAATTCCAAAAAGAATTTTATCATTAGTTTTAATAATTCTCTCAGAAAGAAAACACTTGAAGGAGAAAACACTTGTACTTTTGCAACCATGGTTGAAGTATTGCATGTGAATAACAAGTTTTTTGAACTCTTTATTATGATTTCATGTTTTCCTTTTGGCATGTTTTTATGTATCTTGCTATTTGCACTTTTTTTTTCCCTCTTCCATGGCTTCAACTATTGTTTAGCTCCATCCAAATACCTTATGTTTTGGATTGAGTTTTCAATTTACACTAAATAACATATATTTCTACACATTCTGTGTTGTTTTATGTTTAGACTTGTTTTTCTTGAATTTTGTTTCAGGTTCCTTGTGGCACTGAAAAAGAGCAAAAACCCCCCAAATGTCCCAAACCATGCAGTATCACTCCTTTATGCAGGCACGCACCAATTTGCAAGGTAGTTTTTTTCCATTTCTGCTTGGTTTCTTGCAGAGGGATGCTAATCTCCCTGTCTTTAGCTAAGGAGAGTTTTGTAGATCATACAAAATGTATTTCTGACTCTCCGAATTTCAACATACATTTTCTGTGAGCATATTTTGACTGATCATGCATGTATTTGTAAAAGTAGAAAGAAAAAGAAAAACTGAGAGAAAACTGAAGATAGAATCAAAATTCTAGAGACTGAATTGAGATCACAAACAATACAATGAGATCAGTGAATTTATATACTACTCAACTGATTCTCTAACAAACTAACTGTTCCTAACAGCTGTCAGTAACAAACAGAGCAGGTAACTGCTTTCTGTTGAAACAAAACAGACTAACTTGCAGGGCTGCTGCATAGACTCAGAATAAACTGCCTACTGCTAACAACAAACTACTTCACCTTCTCCTCTTTTCTTCTTCTCTTATTCGTACACAGTAAGAACCATCCTTCACATTCCCCCTCAAATGACAGCTGGTTGCTTGCATAGAAGCATCTTGCTCTGCTGACTCTTGTGTCATAGAATCCTTTAGGACTTTCTTCTCAACAGTATTGTTTCTTCTCTTTAATTTTTTTCATTACATCATTTATGGAATCAGCTTCGATTTTTTAGCAAAGGTGCTTGTGTGTTTTTCTCCAGCCACACAAATGCCATTATGGAGCTTGCCCCCCATGTCGGCTAATTTGTGAAGAAGAATTCCCTTGTGGCCACAACTGCAAATTAAGGTTCCCAAAATTTTTGTACATGTGATTCTTTCACCAGTCTTTAATGTACAAATACCACAGTTTTCATAGCTTAACTCTTATTTTTCACATTTAGGTGCCATGGTCCAAAGCCTCCTCCAAATCCGGAATTCACATTAAAGCCAAAGAAAAAGAAGTCTAATTATCAGACTGAATGTACACCTGGCTCACCATGTCCTCCTTGTCCAGAACTAGTATGGAGGGCTTGTGTTGGTGAACACATAGGAGCAGAGAGAATGGTTGGTCTTACATTTCTTGCTTACAATATATGCTCATATCAACTTGCTTTCTCTTTTTATTTAAAATGTTAAATTATTGTTTTCATATATGTTTATACTCCTACTTTATTCCTCCTTATAGATGATTTGCTCAGACAAAGCAGAATTTTCCTGCAACAATCTGTGTGGAAATCTTCTTCAATGTGGCAACCATTATTGCACTAAAACTTGCCATGCCCTTAAGAGTCAGTTTTCATCATTGGGTCAGCGCAGGAGAGCTGAATCCTGTGAAGAGTGTGATCTTCCTTGTCAAAAGGTTAAGAGTTTGTATAATTTCCAACTGCCATTTAAGTATTATGGGCTTTATTTTTTTTCCTTGCAGCCATTTCACTTTTCCAGTAATCTCTTGCAGCTAAATACGATTTTAGCCACATGTTTTTTAACTCTTTTACGGGGCATTTGGTACATGGATTATTTGTGATGGGATTAAGTTAAGGATAGGATAAATTAGTGATGGGAGTAAATAATGCGAGACCATGTTTGGTATAGGAGGTATTACTCGAGGTAATACCCGCCCCTTGTTTGATTTGAAGAAAAATGTGGGATTACCTTGAAAAATACCATAGTACCCCTCATTTATTAATTATAAAAGGAGCCATTGCTTTCCTCGATTTTAGTGAAGGGGCATTTTTGTCATTGGAGCTATGGGATTAATTTGTCCCAAGGGGAGGGGCGGGACAAATTAATCCCTCCCCCATGGGAGTAGCTTGTCCCAAGGATTAACTAAGCCTAATCCTTGCGCTGCCCCAAACAAGGGATAAGGTTTAGGGGTGGGATTAATTAAGCCAATCCACCCTACCAAACATGCTGTTAGATAGAATTTTCTTTTAGCAAAATTTCATTTGAATTTTTTTAGTTTTTTCTGCTATTTTCTTTCAGGGGAGACAGCTTTCATGTCCACATCCTTGCCCCCGGCCATGTCATCCTGGGGAATGTCCCCCTTGCAAGGTGCTGATAAAACGGTCATGTCACTGCGGTTCCATGGTCCATGTTTTTGAGTGCCTATACTACAACAGTATGTCTAAAGAGGAGCAAATGACTGCCCGTTCATGTGGAGGACCTTGCCATAGGTATTCACACTTTTGAGCCTCCCTTGTTTCCCCAATTCGTCTTGTTATTGCTTTTCATAGCCAAACAGTTTTGTTCTGCGCTATCTTCCTCGTTGATTTAAAAGCCTACAGAACTGGAAACTAGGACCTTTGCCTCAGGGGTGGGGGGAGTTAAGCTGCTACAAGATACATGACAATATTTTTCTGTTGGGTGGATAGATGGAATATTTATTTCCAATCCAATCATATTCTTTGGAGTAACATGTTTTTTTTTTTTTTTCCCTGTCTGTGCATGTTTTATACTGCAAATTATGGATCGTTTATATCACATCTAATCGTATTGACTAGCTCCATCTAAATCCTTCTACAATCTGTTGGAATAGAATGTACCAGCTCATGTTAACCCTTAAAGAGTAATGAGTAAATTGATTGCCCAGCCAGATGCTGCAATTAACAATTGTTACAAACCTTAATTGTCAATTTCTTCTCTGTGTCTGTTGGTGTGACTATGAGGACTTATCTATATGGGTCCTTGAGGCGGAGTACCTGGAGTTGCTATATCTTTGGGGCATAGATAAAAGTGGCATATGCTTGATATGTTGATTGGGTGACAGCTTAGGTTTTTGTTTTCACTATATTAAAGCACAAGAGGGCAAGCCTCGGTAGCAGTAGTAAGGTTGTTCCTTTGTGATTGGAAGGTCATGGGCTCTAGTTGTGGAAACAGCTTCTTTACAAAAAAAAAAAGCAAGGGGATGGCTACGTACAGATATGACTTTAGAAAGCAGAGAGCTCGTGCATTGGGGAAACCTTTACATTAAATCACAAAACAAGCCCTGGTAAACAATTTAATGGATAAAAGTAAGGTCGATTTGGGATGGCAGGGCAATATCAAGGGAAAATAGGCACTCATCATGGCTATTAATGAAAGAGCAATAGAGCATCCAACCATATGTCAAATATAGGTGACATAGGTTCCACACAAGACAACTATTTCCAATGGAAGCAGGAAAACTTAATTTTTATCCCAATTCAGATTCCGCCAGTTAAAGACTAATGAGACTATCATTGTTTTATTTTTGGTTTGCAGAAAGTTACCCTACTGCACGCATCTATGCCCAGAGAGATGCCATCCTGGTCAATGCCCAGCACCTGAGAAGTGCTCTAAAAAGGTAACATTCAGTTTACTAAAATGCATGCTGCTGTTACTTTAATCTTTGTGTCTTTCAATCTTAATCCTCTTGTAAATGGCTTGTAATCTATTTCTGTTGTATTTCTAATATTTTCTTTTGCTTTTCCTGTATAATACTGAAGAGACAGGAGGCTTTTACTAGGAGGCCTTCCAACGCACTGTGTCGGATTCTCTCTCACAATTTTGCATTCTCTGATCAGCAGAATCTGGTAGTTGTATACTACAAACAACAACAACACAGCAAGCCTTAATCCCACTTGGTGGGGTTAAGGTTTAAAATTAAGAAATATGATTAATAAAGGTGATTTCTTGGTTTGTCATTTCTCAATGCATGGTTATGAAATCTATAAATATGATAGTATCCTAAAAGACATTAAATCAACAACCTGGCATTCGTATAGAAAGGTATGATTCAACCAGAAAGTGAAAGATCTTAAAGAGAGGACAAATTCCATATTGTGCATATGATACTCTTTTGGTTTAACAGGATTAAAAGAATTCAAATATGCCGTAATTATATACCCTAAATTGAAGGGGATGGCAGCTTCTAAGCATATGCAGCACCTCTAGTTTGTAAACTAAGGTAAGCCAAAATTAAACTATCCCTAAGATTATAAGGGAATGATAGCGCAAGGAATGAGGTGGGCATTGTTATGGATATGACTTTAAAGAATGAGATGGTGAATGTGAAAAGAATAGGGGATAGGTTATTGGATCTAAAGTACATATGCACCACAAGTTGGGCTAAGATAAGAGATAAAAACAAAATTTGGGGAAGATGTAGAGGAGTTGTCACAAGAAATACCTAGAGGAGAGAAGATCATTATAGGAGGTGACTTAAATGGCCATAGAGAAGGGAATGTGTATAGAAATGTGGATGGAGGTTATGGATTGGAGGAAAAAAAAATTAATAAGGTAAAGTTATTTTGGATTTTGTTATGATATATGAGGTCACCACAGCAAACACAAGGTTTAAGAAATGGGGTGAACACTTGATGACCTATGAGACAAGAGGACCACCACTTATGTTTTGAGGATTGTAAAAGCTATATTGGGAGAATGCCTTACCACTCAACACAGACTTATGGTTATTGATGTTCGCATCAAAACATGGAGAAGAAAAAATGATACAAAATGAAGCCCAAAAATAAGCTATTTTTAAGGAAAATGTGTGGTGGAAGAGATTGGATTGTATAAGGGAAATCTAACTAAATGTGAATTGAAATGGCTAATGTTATTCAAGATATGACATAAATGGTCCTAGGAAAGTTAAAAGGAAAAGTGCCAAATCAAAAGGAGTATTGTTAGTGGAATAATGGGGTGGGAGTTAGTGTAGCCAAGTCAAAAGCTCAAGAAAATTTATATCAACAATTTGATACAAAGATGAGAAAAGAGATGTATATATTCTAGCTAAGAAAATAAAAAAGGGATTGGTGCCAAGTGAAATGCATAAATCTGATTGGTTGGTTTGGCGAGGACACCATGACTGGCTTGGAGGGTTTGTCATGACCCAATCCCAGGTAGGGATGGGCATGGATCAGTTCAGTTACAGTTTTTAGGATAACCATAACCATAATTGTAGTTCTATGTCCCAAACTGTTTATATAACTGTAATTGCATAGTTATGGATTCTAATAACTGTGTTTGTAATCGACGAATTAACCATATTTACAGTTATTATTCGTAACCGTTTTAACAAATTGTTTAATTAAATAAATCTTAAATAAATATTAAAAAAAATTTCTCAAGTAAAGAATGGGAATCAACACATAAAAATACATGAAATTGGTACTTGAAACTAAAAATACACACTTAAATTAGACTTAAACTAATGATTACAAAATTAAATTAGAATTGGTCTCAAGAAATCTATCAACTCAAATGAAGATCTCAAAACTAGCACCTAATACAAGAGTAAAACACCTAGCTTAAAAAGCCATCATTAATAAATTTTATAATTGATTAAAAATGCTAGTTTTTTATTTTTATTCATTACTTTTGCAATAATATAGTTTATAAAATTGTAGTAATATCTCCAAAATATAATAGATAGATAGATGTTATACGTTTTATGGAAATCATTTTACTATTTTTTTCGTGGATATTGTTATAATATATTTTAAGGTCACAATTTTATTTATTGAACATTGTTGTAAATAAATTACAACTTGAGGGTATTTTATAAAGGAATATATATTTAAATTAATAATTTATAAACTAATAATATATTATATATAAAACTAATTATATATATAATTGTTAGTTTTGGTTACAGGTTGACTACGGTTATGTATTGGTTACGGTTGTAGTTACAATTATGATTATTAAAAAATTACAGTAACCATAACCAACAGTTTTTCTATTTTCTTAGTTGTAATCATGGTCATGTTCGTTTTACTTGGTTTTTAACCATATTTGTCAGATGCAATTTTGGATTTTTTTTTTTGTTTTAACCTAATTGCGCCCATTCCTAATCCTAGCATGGAGTTTACTGGGGAGGTCTTCGGCATATTACTTGGTCTAGTGAACACACAAGTCACATTCAGCTAGCACTTTTTGGTGAGGACCAATGCTATTATACAATAGAAGCATGAAAATGCATGGGAGAAGAGGATATTTTTGGATTAATGGAATTATTTAATGTGATCCTTGAATAAAAAAAGATAGGGATGTTTGCAATTTGGTTTGGAAGAGTACAAAAAACAAATCACAATTTAAGGTTTGAATATATTCCAAAGCCAACCAAATCGTTTCTCGTAGTTAATCCAAACAAAACCATAATTACATTTTGGCTTGGTTCAAATTTTGATTTGAACAATATAAGAATTATATTAATCAATAAAAAAGAAAACAAAAATCAGAATCAAGGCTTAGGGAGCATTTTTGATCCTTAGACTTAGGGATATGACTTATGAAACAAAGGGTTAATTCCTTATTGGCCTTTGTCGCTTACATTTGTGTGTGTTTGATTGCGTGCAATTGATGAGTTGCTTAGTTTAGGATTTAATTGTTTAAGCTTTTATATTAATTTTTATGTGAAGTTAAAACAAAAAAAAATTGTATAAAATTTCTATGCAAATTTTTAAACATAAAAAATTTATCATTAAAATATATTTTTTCAGTAAATGTAATATATTATACGTATTATATAATACATAGAATGATTTATGTTTTGGTTTCGGTTGTCTTTTGGCACAAATTGAAACCAAACCGTAAATTGTTTTCTCAAAATTTCATACCATTAGTTTGGTTCAAACCAATCTATGCACTTTCTTAAAAAAAAATGTCAAACAAGTGGATGAAGAGCTTTTTCGTTCCTATTTATAAGAATGAAGGATACATTTAAAGTTGAGAAAATTATAGGGAAATCCAGCTACTGAGTGAAATAATGAAAAATTGAGTGATTGAGTAAAAGATGAAGAAGAGAAACTAAAGTGTTTGAAAACCAATTTGATTTCATGCCTGATAGGTTAATAATAGAAGCAATATACTTGCTAAGGCGCCTAATGAAAAGATAGGGATTTACATATAGTGTTCATAGATTTAGAAAAAACATTTGACAAAGTTCCCAAGGAAGTCATATGGAGGCTCTTAGAGAAGAAATGACTTTGAATTTCTTATATACATATCATTATAGATATGTCTTGTGGAGTAGAAACACATGTCAGAGAATGTGGAGGAGATATTGAAACCTTTCCAATTATAATTGAATTACATCAATAATTTGTGGATGAACTCATTAAACATATTCAAGCAAAAGTGCCTTTGTGTATGCTATTTGCAGATAATGGTATCATAGTGGATGAGTCAAAAGCAGTGAATAATAAGCTTGAGATATGGGAACATTTTAGAATCTAGAGGTTTAAGTTGAGTTTATTGAAAACTGAATATGTGGAATACAATTTTAGTAAAAATGTTATGACTTATGATCTTAGTAAAGACTGAGATTAATGAGGATATTACTCCTAGAATTAAGGTAGGATGGTTAAATAGAGACGTTTGTCTTCTGTTTTGTGTGTTGGGAAAGCACTAAACAACAACAACATATCCAGCCTTTATCCCACTATGTGGGGTCGGCTACATGAATTCTAGACTTCCATGTATTTCTATCTTTTGTCATATCTTCATTGAGATCTATACACTTCATATCAAACTTTAATGTCTCCCTCAAAGTCTTCTTAGGTCTGCCTCTACCTCTTTTTTTGATTAATTGTTCCATTTCATCAACTCTCCTCACAGGAGCGTCTCTTGGTCTCCTTCTCACATGACCAAACCATCTTAGTCTAGTCTCTCTCGTCTTCTCCTCTATTGGCACTACTCCTATCTTATTACAAATAATTTCATTTATAATTTTATCTTTTCTTGTATGGCCGCACATCCATCTTAACATCCTCATCTCCGCTACACTCGTCTTTTGCTCATGTTGGTATTTGACTGCCCAACATTCTGAGCCGTATAACAAAACTGGTCTTATAACTGTTCTATAGAATTTTTCTTTCAATTTTAATGGGATTTTACCATCACATAACACCCCCGATGCATTTCTCCATTTTAGCCAACCTGCCTTAATTCTATGTGTGACATCCTCGTGAATTTCTCCATCTTTTTGAATCACTAATCCCAAATATCGAAAATGGTCTTTTCTTTGTAAGATTTGGTCTTCCAATTTTATTATAACATCCTCCACTCTTGCATTCTTACTAAATTTACATTCCATATATTCTGTTTTCTTTCTGTTTAATTTAAATCCCTTAGATTCTAAATTGTTTCTCCATAACTCAAGCTTAGTGTTCACTCCTTCTTTTGTTTCATCCACCAACACTATGTCATCTGCAAATAGCATACACCATGGCACTTCTGTCTGAATATCTTTAGTGAGTTCATCCATTATTAAAGCAAATAAGTATGGACTTAGTGCAGAACCTTGATGCAATCCTATTGTAATTTTAAACGGTTCAGTATCCCCTCCGCATGTTCTGACCTTTGTCTCTGCACCATGATACATGTCCTTAAGGACTTGTATATAGGCTATTCGGACTCCTTTTTTCTCTAAAATCCTCCATAATACTTCTCTAGGGACCCTATCATAGGCCTTTTCTAGATCTATAAACACCATATGTAGGTCCTTCTGATGATCCCGATACCTTTTCATTAGGCGCCTCAGTAGGTATATAGCTTGCATTGTTGACCTACCGGGCATGAAACCAAACTGATTTTCTGAGACCTCTGTTTCTTTTCTGAGCCTCTGCTCTATTACTCTCTCCCAGAGTTTCATGGTATGGCTCATTAACTTAATTTCTCTGTAATTTTCACAGTTTTGAACATCTCATTTGCTCTTATATATAGGGACCAAAGTACTCTTCCTCCACTCATCTGGCATCTTTTTTTATTTAAGAATCGCGTTAAATAATTTCGTTAGCCAGGAGATACCCTCTTCTCCTATGCATTTCCATGCTTCTATTGGTATATTATCCGGTCCCACCGCCTTATGATTTTTCATCTTTTTTAATGCTTGCCTTATTTCATTTGGACTTATGCGTCGATAAAATGTATAGCTCACGTTCCCTTCGGAGTTACTAAGATGTCCCAACCTAACTCTTGTGTCGCCATCATCATTGAATAATTTTGTGAAATACTCCTTCCATCTCTCCTTAATCGCTCCCTCATTCACTAATACATTTTGATTTTCATCTTTTATGCATTTCACTTCATTTAAATCCCTTGTTTTTCTTTCTCTTGCTTTTACTAATTTATATATATCATTTTCTCCATCTTTTGTATCAAGTCGTTTATATAGATTCTTGTATGCTTTTGATCTTGCTTCACTAACAGCTTTTTTTGCTGTCTTTTTTGATTCTTTATAATTTTTTGATTTTCTTCATTGTTGCACTGATATACAGCTTTATAGCAATTTTTCTTATTTTTAATTTTCAATTGCACTTCTTCATTCCACCACCAAGACTCCTTAAGGTTAGGGGCTCTACCATTTGTCTCTCCAAGCACTATCTTTGCTGTGTTTCTCAGGGCATTAGCCATTTCTCTCCACATTTGGTTTGTCTGTCCTTCTCCATTCCATTCTCTTCTATCCCTTAATTTTTTTTTGAAGAGTAGTTGTTTCTCCCCTTTTAAATCCCACCACCTGATTCTTGGATTTTGTTTTATATGATTTTTTCTCTTCCAATTTCTTACTTGGACGTCGAGTACTAGAAGTCTATGTTGAGTAGTCAAACACTCTCCCGGTATCACCTTACAATCCCTACAACATACCCAGTCCTCTTGTCTCATGAGGAAGTAATCTATTTGGGTGCTTGATGTGACATTTTTATATGTGATTAAGTGTTCGTCCCGTTTTTTGAACTTAGTATTAGTTATGATGAGCCCATATGCCATTGCAAAATTTAGAATAGACTTACTCTCGTTATTAATTTCCCCGAATCCATACCCTCCATGTACTTCTCTATAGCCGTTTCCGTCTCTACCCACGTGACCATTTAAGTCACCTCCTATAATCACTTTCTCTCCTCTTGATATCATTTGTATGAGTCCCTCTAGGTCCTCCCAGAATTTTGCTTTTATCTCCTCACCTAACCCCGCTTGTGGTGCATATGTACTAAAGATATTCATAGTCATTCTTCCTAGAATAACCTTCACCATAATAATCTTATCCCCTATTCTCTTTACATCCACTACCTCATCTACTAAGCTTTTATCCATAATGATCCCCACTCCATTTTTTGCTCGATCATTTTCTGGTACCATATTTTATATCCATTTTCTGACAAAGTTTTTGCTTTTTTCCCTACCCATCTCGTCTCTTGAAGGCACATAATATTAATCTTTCTCCTAATCATCACATCTACCACTTCTATAGCTTTGCCTGTTAATGTTCCTATGTTCCATGACCCAATCCTTAAAGGCATATAGATTATGTGACGCCCATAGAAACTAAATTATGTGACGCCCATAGAGAATCAAAATCAAAGGCATATAGATTTATCACTGTTCAACAATGTGCCTAGGTTCATGAGCAAAGGAGGAGTAGAAATTCACTATGTAAATAAAAGGGATACAACAAGGCAAACCTTTCTCACTCTCAAGGCTCAACCACTATGCCCAATCCCACAAATCTCATTGAGATTCTCACAACTATAAACTGCACCCTAAATAATCCACTATAAGGAGCTATTTATATGGAATGGATAGGACATAAACCCTAAGCTGACTAAGCTTTGGATTTGTATTGAAACTCCATCTCTATCAAAATCAAGGAAATCTCAACAATATGATAATAAGATTTAGTTAAAAAGGTAAAAGAAAATTTTTATAAGACAACTGTAAGACTAGATTTTTGCATGGAATAGAATTTTAGGCAATAAAACCCCAACATGTGTGAAATTTGAACGTAATGGAGATGGGGATGTTACTATGGATGTTTGATCATGCAACAAGTGAACCCAGTGCACAAAGCTCCGCATTATGGGCTTTTGGAAAAGGTCAATTGTATATAGCCTTTCCCTTGCTTAGCTAAGAGGTTGTTTCCTAACTTGAACTTGTGACCTTTAGGTCTTCATCGGATGCATGATCATGAAAGAAATTATATAAAAATGAGATTATTCATAATAAGAGTAGAGTGGCTCCTATGATAAGATGTATGAGATGCGATTAAAATGGTTTGATCATGTAACAAGACAACAAATTGAGGCTCCTGTAGGGAGAGTGATAGAATTGAAACAATTCTTTAGATAAAAAAAGTAGAAGATGACTAGGTTGTGTTTGGGAGAGATTTAATAATGGAATGATTATAAATTAATGGAATGAAAGTGAAGGAAATGGAATGGAAGATTATTTCTTTGTTTGGGAGAGAATAGGATGAAAAGTAATGGAATTGGATGGAAATAATGGATAGATGGGTCTATTTCCCTCCAATATCCTCCAATTTGGAGGGGACCAAAAATGCTCATTTGAAGGAGGGTTCCATCCAATCTCTTTCCGTTCCATTATTAATCGGCCTTCCAAACAAAGAAAATCTGTTTCCATCACATTCCATTCAAACCAATTCCCCTATTTTTCACCCTCCCAAACACACTCTTAAGGAAAACTTAGTGGGAGACTCTTAGGTATGATATGTGCTATAAGGTTTTTATAGAAGATTAGCCATAGATAAAATGATTGACAAGCTGAAATTCATGTAATGGGCCTCACCTTGTGGGATTAAAGCTTGATATGTTATTTTCTTGTGTTTTGGTTCAGTACCCATGTAATCTTATGAAGAAGGTTTATGAAGGTCGTAGAGAACTAAGAGAGAAACAAAGTCTGAATTGTTTAAATACATGTTATTAAAGGTGTGCATGATGGAAAATGAACTCGTGTCAAAACATGTGAAGGAGGAGACTTTTTAGTTACAATTGGATTACATAAAGAAGTTGTATTAAGCCCTTATCTCTTTGCCCTAGTAACTGATGAGCTCATTAAACATATTCAAGTAGAGGTTCCTTGGTGTATTCCATTTGTAGATGACAAACATATTCAAGTAGAGGTTCCTTGGTGTATTCCATTTGTAGATGACATTATCTTGGTGGATGAGACAAATGAAGACGTGAATGCTAAACTCTAGATATGGAGTAACCCTTTAGAATTTAGAAGGTCTAATTAAGTAGATGATAACCAAATATATGGAATGGAAGTTTAGTAAAAATGTAAGTGTGGATTATGTTATGGTAAAACTTATAGATTTAAGTCATCCCTGGAAAATATCAGTTCAGATATCTTGGATCAATCATTTGAAAAGATGGGTAGATATAGATGTGTTTGGATATGCAAGAATTCTCAGCTGCATGAAAGAGACGTCAGAATGCCAATCAAAGCTAGAAACAATACTAGGAACTACTATTGTTCCTAGTAGTTGTACTTGTTGAAATTATAAGTCACATTTCTAGATTTCTTGTGAGCTGATAATTTTCTTTGGAGTAATAAAAGTTTTATATGATTTGTAAATACTTCACTTGGTTTGTTGTTTTTGAGTGTTATTGGAGGAAGTTCATGTTACCCATGCATCCTATTTAACTTGCAATTTTATCTCCTTAAAGGTTACTGTTCGTTGTGGATGCCAAACCTTGAAAAAGGAGTGGCTATGTCAAGATGTTCAAGCAGCTTATTGTAGTGCTGGTACTGATCTGAAAGATATATCCAAAAATCAATATGGAATGGGATTCCTTCCTTGCAATTCAGATTGCAGAAGTAAAGTAAAGGTTGCTGAACCAGAGCTGCAACACCGTAAATCAAAAATCGTTGAGGTAATCCTTAGAAAACTTTGAGCAAAACCTGACTCATCATTTATTTTGTGACCACTTAGCACCACATGATGATGGTACTCCTCCTGTCTCTGCTGCATTCCCTTGTGCTTTTGAGAATATGTTAGATTTGTATTGATCTAGCTACTAGTGTAA
Source organism: Diospyros lotus (assembly GCF_014633365.1). Classification (NCBI taxonomy): domain Eukaryota; kingdom Viridiplantae; phylum Streptophyta; class Magnoliopsida; order Ericales; family Ebenaceae; genus Diospyros; species Diospyros lotus. The sequence continues at coordinate 35,303,788 of NC_068340.1, forward strand.
ACAACAGAATATAGCTTGGTAGCAATAGACTAGCCATAAAACTTCTGTATTGCAACATTGTTCATCTTTGCCAAAACATACAAATATATACCATTTTTAGTTGTTTTCATTAGCTATTTGTTTTTAAAAGCCAACTGAAATTTGGTTAGCTTTACAAGTATCTTACTTAATATGTAACAATCAGTAAAATCAGCTGAAGCAGCTTAGAGCTGATATCCGATGAAACTAAAATCATTGAATTACTTAGTTTATTTTGCAGTTTTAGATAATCGATTTTATGAAATACCGCGTAGATATAATAATAAGGTTTACTTACCCGGAGTTCTTAGGCTTCCTTTATTAATTTGGTGGTGGCATTTTGTAGCCTATCTCAGTTAAAATAAGTTCAGAACCGCAAAACAATATTCCACTTCATGTAGCTGGTCAAGCCTCTTGGTCCTAGTGTCAAAGATCTTGGATTAAATCCTGTATTTGTTCATTTGCATTTTGTTGTCCATGGCTTTGAACCAGAAGAAAAGATTATTTCTTCATAATTTAGGCAGGGCACAAGCAATCTTACTTTTGTTGTTACAAGCTCTATCTCTCTTAGAGGCTAGTAAAGAAAACTTGTTCAATATCTTGCTTTTGACATACAAACGGAGCCTGGGATGGGCTTTGTTTGAAAGATAATAAAATATAAATGTGGAAGAATAGAAAAAGAAGAGACAAAAATATACATGATCCATCTTTAAGGTCTCATACACAAGGAAAAAATAGTAGCACTATTTCGAATCAGATCAACTCATTGAATATAAAGATGCAAAATATATATAGAACTCCAAAGGTAGAGGTAAAAGATTATTAGTTTTGTACATAAATCTGTCACTTGCTTTATCCTCTATACTAATCTCCATTTTTAGTTTGAATTGAAATCCAACACTCCCCCTCAAGATACTTATGTTTCAATTTCAGATCTCTTCTTTTTTCCCTCTTTATCTGCATATTTTGCAGATAACATTGTGATAGTGGATGAGACAAAACAAGGCATGAATTATAAGCTCAAGATATGGAGGAATACTTTAGAATCTAAAGGTTTTAAATTAAGTACGATGTACCCAGCAAAAAAAAAAAGTACAGTGAAAATTGAATATATGGATGTAAGTTTAATAAAAATATAATTGTGGATGATGTTATGGTAGAAACTACAACATCAAGTCACATCAAGAAAAAAATTAGTTCAGATATCATGAATCAATCATCCAAAAACATGGGGAGATCAATGAGAATTCTATTCATAGAATTAGGGTAGGATGGTTAAAATAAAGAAAGTGCATTTAGCATTTTATGCAATAGTAGGACTTTGCTAAAACTAAAAGGAAAATTTTATAAGATTAGACTTGTTATATGTTATGGAATGTTGGGGAATAAAACACCAATATATGCAAAATATGAGTGTAATAGAGATTAGGATGCTAAGATGGATGCACAACCATTCAAGAAAAAATGAAATTAGAAATCAAGTTATTCAAAATAAACTTGAAGTGGCATTATATTGAATATGAGATGCATAAGACATGATTAAGATGGTTTTGTCATGGGAAGAAAACCAACGAGGGTTCCTATGAGAGTGGATAGAATGGAACAAGTATTTGACAAAACTAGAGTAAGACCAAGAAAAACTTGGTGGCATAAGGTCATATCCAGCAAAAATAAAAAAGAGGAGAAGAAGAAAAAGAAGATAAGGTCAAAGAAATAACCAAAAAGCTAGAATTTATGTAGCTAACCTCAAATATGATGGGACAAAGTCTTCGAATGTTGTTGCATATAGCCATGGATAGAGATAGCTGGAGATTTGGAATTTGTGTAGCCAACTCCACCTAGTGGGAGTAAGGCTTGTGATTGTTGTTGAGTATAAAGAAAACCTCTCATGAAATCAAGATATAAAAACATAATATAAATCTATTAACTAATCTTGATAGTAGGATTCAAAGAACTGGTGCTATTTGTATAAATAGATCTATTGACATATCCCGTCAAATCTTAACTTCAAAGGATAGGCAAAAATTACACCATCCAAGCAAGGTAATTTGTTCCATAAAGTTTGTTGGAGACAACCAATGCAGCATTTAAGAATACAAAGGAGGGCCAAGAGAAACCGCTCTCATGGTAGTTACCACAGGTGGATTTGAACATTGGCTCTTTAGGCACTGATACCATGGAAGATAAAAAAAATATAAATAAATGTATACAGAATAGCCAGAGAAGAGACAGATATATGTGCTTTGGCTGTAAGGCCAGCATTAACGGAAATAAAATAATAGCACTATTTCATATTACCTCAGCTCATTGAATACAGAAATACAGAACATATAGAACCCTAAAGATACAGATTAAGAACATCCTTCGTACTTAAATCTTTTTATCATGATACCTGTCGCTATCTCTTAATTTGAATTGAACTCTAGCAAATCTAATTGTTTGTCATATCATGTATGTATCCTCCTCAATGCATTTGATTTGTAGTAAATTCTTTGACCAATTGACTTCTGTTTTGTTGTAAGTACATAATTTACCCAGAATAACTTTTTTTTTTTCTTCTGCCTGCAAGCCCTGCCAACGAGGAAAAGTAAATGTAGATAAATCATATTCTAGGATCATGAGAGTGATTTTAAGGAAATTTTTTTATTGGTTTACTCACCAAATTGCTAATTGCGAGTCTCCAACACCCCCCCCCCCCCCCCGCGGGGAAAAAAACAGGAACCAGATGCTGGAAATCATGTTTCAAAACGGAGAAAAAGACGTGAAAGGGCCAAGGAAACCAAGCAAATTTCAAGACTTCAGGTTTTGCTCTATTATCCTTTCAAGACCATTATTATTGCCTCCACCCTATGCTGCTTTTTCTGCTTAACAAAAGCAACTACTACTTTGAACAGAGAATTACCGCTGCTATGTGGAGGCTGTTTCTGGTCGTTACCCTTGTGTTAGTGCTTACTGCAGCAATGTATTACGGTTACAAGGGTTTGTTGTGGCTCTCTGATTGGATGAATGAAGTAGAAAGGCAAAGAATACGATACCAGCGAATCTGATCAAACTATTTATACTTTAAATTGGAGTTATCTCAAATGCAGAGGTCAGTGGGTTCAATATTTGCTGGAGTTGGTCTCTCTTCAAATAATATTTTTTCTTGGGTTTGTATTGTTTCTTGTTTTCTTTTGTTCTTCTGAAGCTGGATTGAATTTGGCTCTGCACCATATATGTTCTGGAAGTTTGAATTTAGTTGCCTTTTTGACTTCTTATCTGTAAATGACATTATGTGTCTCTGCTCAATTGCATAAATTTTGTAGTAGAAATACTAATTTGTCTGCACTAAAGATTAATATTCAGGTTTTTTATGATGGTTTTTTTTTTTTTTTTTTTGTGGCTGGAAGTTTGTAAAAATATTTATGCTCGAACAATTATAGATAATTAGATGATACACCAGAAGAAGTATTGAATTTGGGATTTGTTCTTCAGAGTTTAGTTAATTGTATGGCATATTGTTTGTGCCAACAATTCATGAACTAATAATCCTTTGGAGTCTCAATAGGTGTGACTTTGAGCCAAAGTCTTACAGAGTAATCAGTGAAGAATCAGTTTGTATTACAATTGAAGGTAATAGATATTTTCCTGGCTCCTCTTGCACTTTGTATGTATTTAATGGGTTTGGATGATTAATTTAATATGGTAATAAAATTTAAATATGGCATTTATTATTTTCTTTTTAGAATCTAGAATTTGGAGGAGTTTCATTGAAGAACTGGTGATGCTACTTTTAGTTCTTTTAAGATTTTATCCGGATAAAATAAAACAAAGTAGAAATTAGAAAACTAAATAAAACTTGGTGAGAAATATTCAAGCATGTAACAAGATCTAAAAATCTTAATAATGATATAACCATTACGCAGCATCATTGGCCAGTGAAGCTTTGACTTGGTAGTTGTTTGTATTGTTGTAATTTAAGACCTTTTATTTGAATGCTTTATTCTTTAATTATTGGAGACGTATATTATATTCGTGATTCAAAAAAATAAAATAAAACAAAAAGATAAAGATGATTGAACATATAAAATTTATGTAATCCTAAAGGCTAGCGAATGTGATGAATTGAAATTAAAAAAAAAAAAAAGATGAGTGTTGGAGGACCCATCGGATTTTTTTATTTGTGTAATTGTGGTGTTGGTGTTTTTATAGATATAAACATTATTCCTCACAAATTATCAATTACTGACAATAATTAAAAAGTTAAAAATTATATACTTATAATTTTTAAAGGGTAATTAATAATTTAAAAAAAATATTATCAATTTTACAAAAAAAAAAACAACTCTAGTAGTTATGACCGTTTCTTCATTAATTTTGAACAAAAGCTTAGGCAACTACAGTTCTGTACCTAAGAAAGTCGTGAGAATGCATGACATGACGCCGACACGCAGCAGAGAAAAATCAATTATGAAAACTCTGCATTTTTCACGTGCTGGTAATTGAGATTATAAATAAACCATCAATTTCGAAATGTGATGATAATAATAATAATAATACCATTAATATATAATCAATCACTTATATGTTTTTAAAATGTGAGAGAATGTTTACAAGGGCATGACTAACGTCTGTCTCTTTGTTGTTTAGGCCAATAAGTTGAATTAAATTGGGGGGGGGGGGGGTATAAATGCTACTCTTATGTGATTTTTTTTTTTTAATTTTTTGGTGAAGAAATTCATAGGGATTGTTTGGGATTATTAAGTTTAGAGGCAACTCTAGTTGAGTTTACACCAAGTTTTATCTTTGACAAATATCACAACTCTTTTTAATTCTTTTAATCCAACTTAAATATTGTATTTCAACTTTACTCTTTTATAAGTAGTGATAATTTTATTCATAATTAATTATATATTTATAAGATATTACAAAAATTATATCCTTATAGGGTGTGTTTGATTGTAATCATGGAACTTGTATGGAAAGAAAATGAGTTCTAGATAATTGAATTATTTAAAGAATCATGCTAGATGTACATCTTGGGCTACATAAGAGGATATTATGACCAAAATACCCCTCGCCTATCAATAGCATTTTCCTTGTTTAAAAATGATTTGCATAGAAATTGTCAATTAAAAGTATTTGATTTGTTTAATTTTTTACCTAGAATTTGTTATACTTTTTAAATTTTAGGTGTTTGATTGGTACACCTTTATGTAGTCCAAGGTATACACAAAAGTCTTTCACGCGCCTCATGAGAGATTTTTTTGTCATTGGTACACTTTTATGTAGTCCAAAGTGTACACAAAGATGTACCAATTACATTTTCCTTGTTTAAAATGATTTGCATAGGAATTGTCAATTAAAAGTATTTGATTTGTTTAATTTTTTACCTAGAATTTGTTGTACTTTTTAAAGTTTAGGTGTTTGATTGTTACTATTTTTTCATGAAACATATTCATTTTTTCATGAAAAGTGTATCTATTTTAACTTAAAATTTGAAATGGCTCCATTCATATATATAATTCATCAAAAAAAAATCATTAAAGTCGAAAATTCACAAAATATATATATATATATATATATTGAAAAAGCCCTGCTACAGCAGCCTCAATTATGGGTCAACTACAACTTGGAACATGGAAGGATTGAGAGCTACGAGGATGGAAATATCAAGAAAGAGAAGAAACTCCAAATAATCAAAACCCTTATGTAAAATCAAAACCGCATAAATCTTCTTCTCGAATCGCTTCTTCCCCTTTGTAAAATCAAAATCCCATAAATTCAAAAATCGGGAATCATTCAAGATGAGTGGAAGAAACCCATATGGAGGCACAGTGTGAGGAGGATGACGGTGTCGGAGAGGCAATGACCCATTTTCATGAAGAAGATGAAGATGCACCGGTTGTCTGAAACTCGAAAATGGCGACAAACATGAAGTCTGACCTAGACTTCAGGGGAGATGGCGATGAAGTCGAAGTTGGAGCTCATCTTCGACAATGGATGGCCACAAACAAGAAGTCGGAGCTGTTCTTCTGCGAAGATGGCGACGAACACCAAGTCTGATACTTCCAACCTCAACTTTGACGACTGTCAGTCGTCGGCCACTCTTCTTCTCCTTTGCGAGTTGCAATTCCTTGGAATTTCTTTTCTAACACCCCCCAAAGAATTTTTTTCCAATAAAAATGTGTAAAAACCATTACGTGACGATCAAGTGAGAATTTAATTTATCTAAAAAATTAGGCAATCAAACACACTACAAAAGCTAGAATTTAAGTGAGAAATGGCTATTTTTTATAGAAAATGTGGCCAATCAAACAGGCCCTTATATATCATTTTAATTATTAAATTTAATACTATAATTTAATCAATTCCCTAAATAAAGTTCTTATTAAAGTTGTAAATAAGTCAAGTCACTTGTGAATAGCTTAGCGTTCAATTTGGTAATAATAAATATGATGTTTAATTCGAATCTATTTTTGAGCTGAAATTCGTCAAAATCTCAATGCTGCTCCACCACCTTAACATCAAACTCGGCTTGAGTCTACTTAATTAGAACCCTAATTTTTATAATTCAACCTCGGTGGGGGGAGCCTTGGTTTCTGGATTAATTTCGCTCATCAAAGTAGTTTCTCTTAAACGCGTTTGACAAAACAAATTTAAAGTAGGGGGAACCCTCTCTCTCTGGTCTCGGGCACAGTCAACTCAGTGCGTCTCCCCCTCTTATATAAAGATATATGTGTTACGTGTGTGTGTTTGTTGGGGGGGGGGGGCGCGTATGAACATGTATATGCGCAGCCAGCCCCCCCCCCCAAAAAAGTGAGTGATTGGGTTGGACCTGTTTGAAGTTTGAATTCCTATATATATATATATACATTCATTCATTCAAACTTGAAAGTCCCGATGGTTGTAGATCATTTCCGGATAATTACATCATCATAATATTCAAATCTGTCGGTCGATACCCAGTTAAAACATCTGGCTGGCTGGCTGGCTGCTTTATCAAAATCTTTGTTTTGTTTAATTTATTATTATTAATGAAAATTGAGAGATGAGTTGCGTGCCTGTATTTCAGTGTCTTTATGGACTTGAGAACTTGATGATGATCACTGCATTCTGATGATGAACATTGCAATTCAAAATCTCCTTTTGGATTGCTTTCTTCCGCCAATGAAGGGCACCACCCTCATCCTCGTCGCCCTCAATTCTCGCTCCCTTAGATGGCGACACTGATCGTAGCCACCGCAATTATCACGCTCATCGCCCTTGTATCGCCAGTGCATGGCCTCGGCGGCTCCGCTGCCACCGCCGCCGTGGTCTACGGATCCGCCACGGTCTGTGGCATCGTCGCCGAGAAAAGGAACCGGCGTATACAGTGCTGGCGGAATGGCCAGGTGATTCACATCGAACCGGACATCTCTTTCGACTACATCGCGGGTGGCCGGGACTCCTTCTGCGGCGTCAGATCCGGCGGCGTCAGCCTCCTCTGCTGGAACTCCAATTTCACCCCCAAACGCATATATAACGACGATTCCGTGCTTTTAGAGGACCTCACATTAGGTGACGATCAAATATGCGCGTTGACGAACGGCACTCGAAGCGTAAAATGCTGGAGAGGGAACCAATCTTCTTCCACTTGGCCGCCATTTTCGTCGGCCCAATTCCTCTCGATCTCCTCCGGTTTAGGGTTTTCCTGCGGAGTTGTGATGAATACCGCAAAGGTCGCCTGCTGGGGAAGCAACACTATAATGGCGAATCTCATTCAATCTCAGTTCGCCAATCTCTCTATGTTGAGCATTGTCGCCGGAGGCAGCCATGCTTGTGGACTGAATCTAACTGGCTTTTTGATCTGTAAAGGAAGAAATGACTCCGGACAATTAGATTTTCCATCCAATAATGGCAACGAGTTCTCCGGCATGGCCCTCGGCGCCAACCACAGCTGCGCCATTCGCCGGTCAAACGGCTCGGTGGTCTGCTGGGGTGGCGCCGGCGAGTTTTCAAGCAATGTAATAGATCAAATTTCGTTTGATTCGATCGTCGCAGGTTTGGATTTCACTTGTGGATTGACGATAAGTAATTTTTCGATGATTTGCTGGGGGCCAGGCTGGAAAAATAATTCCTCACGGACCGAGCTTGGATTATCGAAGATTCTTCCGGGGCCATGCGTTCAATCTCCATGCAACGATTGTGGTATATATCCGGAGTCTCAAATCCTCTGTTCTGGCTCTGGTAATATATGCGCCCCCTGTAATCCACCATTTTCTCTCCGGCCAATTTCCCCGCCGCCCCTTCAACCGCCGCCGGCGGCCACTTCCAAGCCATTGACAAAGGGTTTGTTAGCTTTGGCCATAGTTGGTTCAGTCGGGGCGGTTTCGGGTATCTGCACCGTAATTTACTTGATCTGGACCGGCGTTTGCTGCGGGAACAAGAAGATTCACAATTCTGTTCAACCCACAGTAACCGTTTCTAACCCGAGCCCGGCCCAGGTACCCGGCAACAACCCGCCGCCCGGCGTTAAACGGCAGGGTTCGAGGCCAATGCGGCGGCAGAGGAGCGGAACCTCGTCCAAACACGCCGACATGGCAGAGGAGTTTTCCTTCTCCGACCTTGCCACCGCCACCGGCAACTTCTCCCCCAACAACAAGATCGGCGCCGGAAGCTTCGGCGTCGTTTACAGAGGAAAGCTCTGGGACGGCCGCGAGGTCGCCATCAAGAGAGGCGACACCGTCGAGAAGACGAAGAAGTTTCAGGAGAAAGTAAGCGCATTTGAATCGGAATTGGCGTTTCTCTCGAGGCTCCACCATAAACATTTGGTGAGGCTCGTAGGGTTTTGCGAAGAGAGAGATGAAAGGTTATTGGTTTACGAATTCATGAAAAACGGCGCTCTCTTCGATCATCTCCACGACAAGAACAACGTGGACGAGAGCAGCAGCTTGGTGAATTCCTGGAAAATGAGGATCAAGATTGCGCTCGACGCGGCTCGTGGAATCGAATACCTCCATAATTACGCTGTTCCACAGATCATTCACCGAGACATCAAGTCTTCGAACATATTGCTGGACGGGAATTGGATGGCGAGGGTGTCGGATTTCGGGTTGTCTCTGATGTGCCCGGGGTCCAGCCGCCATTACCAGCCGGTAAAGACGGCGGGGACGGTCGGGTATATCGATCCGGAGTACTACGGCCTGAACGTGCTGACGACGAAGAGCGACGTTTACGGGCTTGGAGTGGTGATGCTGGAGATTCTGACCGGGAAAAGGGCAATCTTCCAGGGCGGGGAAGATGGCGGTGAGCCGACTAGCGTGGTGGATTTTGCGGTGCCGGCGATAAAGGCCGGAGAGATGGGGAGGATTCTGGACCGGAGGGTGGGGCCGCCGGAGATGAACGAGGCGGAGGGGGTGGAGCTGGTGGCGAACACGGCGGTGCATTGCGTGAACGTGGAGGGGAAAAATCGGCCGACTATGAGTGGCATTGTGGCTAATTTGGAGCGAGCTTTGGCGCTGTGTGATGGCCGCCATGGCAGCGTCTCTGGAGCTCAGCCTCAGAGTCAGATCTCCATTGTTTCGGACTGATGCGAAATCAGCAACCCAATGAATTGATTGCATAGGAGACGGCGAAGAAGAAGTAGAAGTAGAAGTAGAAGTAGTGCTAATTTATTTTGGATTTTATATTCTCTTTACAAAATGCTACTGGTACACCCATTTTGCACACAAGACCTTGGCTACAGCAAAAACATTATTATTTGGTTTTTTATTTGAGTCTAAGGAACTAATTCTTCATTTCATTTTATTGGTGGAATACCAACGGGACCCCCTCTCTTTAATTCTCCTCCATACATCTTATCTTGTCAATTGCATGCTTCAAGTCCTAGAAATTAATTTTGTAGGGGTAAATTTCACCCACGTGACACTCAAAATTTAATTTTTATTATAAAACTTTAGGTTAATATCTTCTTATACCATGTGTTTTATTTTGGGAGACACCGTAAAAATTCAAAAGAAATGCATAAATTGAAAAATATTACCTTCTCTACTGCAAGTAAACCATATATAATAACTTCCTTTTATAATTAACAACAAATCATAAGGAGATTTTAAAAAGAGTTAATAATCCTATTTATAAAATTAATACAAATGAGATCTCCAAGAAATAGCTGATACATAACCATAAAATCAAACTTAAGAAGTAAAAGGGTTTAACCCATTCTTCACCATACAGAAGAGTAAGACTCAATGTACTGATAAGCACCATAGTATGGCAATTTGTTGACTATTCCTTCGGAAGATATATCCTTGAAGGTTTTGTAAACTGGATTGTAACATATGATTTTCTGAGGGATGTGAAGAATCAAATATGATTTCTCATCACTTTCAACTCGACCAACAGCAAGCACCTCACAAGCAAGACGACCTTCATCTACAAGCCACAACACCTCAGGAGATAAAGCTCTAAATATATCAAGATCAACTCGATACTTCTCAAACCATCCTGAGTAGTCTCTTTCCAGTTCAAAGACACTAATTTGAGTGGAAGTGTTATAAATATCAACAATATGTAAATGGTCGCAAGATTCCATTTGGCGCCTCACAATCCTATCATACCAGGAGTACTCTTCAGGTAGTGGGGGTAATGGCATGATTTGAAGAAGCTCTTTTTCCACATCAAAATACAATCCATCCCCCCAATCACAACACCAATGAACGGCACCATTCCAATAAACCCCATTACCAAACAACATAATGTGGGCATTCACGGTGAATGGTTCTCCAGAAGCTCGCCAAAAACCAGTCTCTGATGAGTACACCTCAATTCGAAAGTTGCAAAGACGTGTAGAGCACCAAACGATGACAACTTTGTAGTGAGGGGATCTTGATGGTTCAAAGGCTAAAGTTATGCCTTTAATAAAAAAGCCATCCAAATGTGGTTCAGGAAGTGTTTTAAATTGCTTGGTGGTGGGATTGAGGACATGAAAGCCTTTCTTACATTCGATCTCATTGTATGCATTGCAGAGTAACAATCCGTGGCATGAACTCAAAACTATTATACCTGAGAGAGTCGGAATGAACGTGACATCATCATTGTTAATGTCTTGGACTTTGTCATTAGAGAGAGGGATAAATCCAAGTTTAAGATTATAGTTGGGGTTGATGATGGACTCGTCAAATGGGTACAAGAATAGTCCAGACATGAATCGAGGGTCAAGCTTGGGACACAGAGAAAACAAGGGATTACTGATGAGGGAGAGCCAAGCTTTGGATACTGATTTGAAGCGAAAGAGTGATCGTTTGGGTAGGCGACTCAAAATTTCAGATAAAAGATCTTCAATGGCAAGAACTTTTTCTACCGCTAGTGACGTGCTTTTAGCCATAACAACAAACTATCGAAAATAATAGACTGGTGTTGTAGTGTGATGGGGAACCAATTGTTCACTATGGCCTATATATATAGAGTTAATCGAATCCAAAGTAGAGAAGAGAATAGATTTCCAAATCCAACTGTATATATATATCTTTAGTTAATGGAATCCAAAATAGGGTAGAGAATGGAATGGATTTCTAAATCAAGCAGTATATCTGGATAGTAAATCCAATCCAAAGTAGACTATTGTTGAGTGTGCAGCAAGTAATATGTATATATACGTATGGATCCAATTGGCAAATCAAATCTTTCTTAAATCTGTTTAAACCCTACAAATTCCTTTCAATGAAAGAACACTTATTTAAGTTACTGAAACGTAATTTAATAGCTTTAATGAAATTTCTTTCAATAATGGAAAAAAATTAATAAGAACTAATTTAAATAATTCAATGTAACTTAAAAGCAAAATTGAAATGAATATTAATTTATGTTTTATTTAAGGTAATCCTAACCATTACCCTAGTTAAATCCTAGGCAAACATTAATTTATTATTTTATTCATTTAAAGTTTTTTAAATAATCTTTTTTTGGAGAATCAGGAAGATTCGGTCGTCAACATTACTAAATTCTTAATTATCTCATTTTCTCTTTTGTTACTTAAAGATAACTTAGTCAATCTTTGTATTATAAGAAATAGAATATGCATAACTATAATTAGTAATAATTAATTATATAGATTAGTTAGTTTTCTATTACAATTGTTTTCTATTACTTTATAAATTCTTCATTTATGTAGTTTCCTAATTTAAGAATATGTTACATGTATATAAATAGTTGTATATTCCATTTATAATATATATAGACTCGCTCTCTCATTTTTATATATTTTTATTTGAATAATATTTTCAATTGGTTAGTTAATTTAATTCTTACTCGAGTAAACCTTCTAAGTAGTAAGCTAATTTCATCCTTAATTGAGTAAGCCTTCTAGCGCTGATTTCATTCTGTTCATCTTTTAATTGAGAAACTTTTAAAAAATTTGTTAAATAGCAAAAATGAAAAAATTGAAAGAATATAATCTTAAATTATATTTATCAATATAATTTAATAGTTTTAACAATGTAATAATTTAATGTAATTCAATATAATTTAAATTTAATTAATTTACATAGATAATATATAGGGTAAATTTCACAACCAATTTGAAGTTTGCTTAATTGTACATACTACCATTATACTTTCAAAAATGACACCAACTTTGAGGTTAATTATTGCATTGCACATATTCCCTTGTAATCAAATAACAATTATTAATTTTTTAAAAATTTCTCAAATTTCCTCCAATCTCTCTACTTTTTTCTATATGTTCAAAAATTAAAAAAAAAAAAAAACTCAACCCACGCCACACTAGTGATTTTACTAAAAACCCAAACGTGATCTAGGTTCATTGAAAGTTATATTAAATTTGGATTAAAATCTTGTATAAAGAATGAGATTGTCAATGAAAGTTTGACAAAGGAAAATAGAGAGATCGTTGATGATGGATATATGTGTGTGGAGAAAAATGCATGATGGGTTTCTTTCCCACCACCAACATTGGCAAATGATAGAAAGAAATGCTATTACAGGCACTAGTGATAGGTATAATACCCCATATTTTCGTGAAGATGCTACGTATTTTAAGTGAGTTTAAGATATCGAAAAATAAATTTGAAATGGCAACAAGTGACCAAATCAGTCGCATGGAGTGCCATAGAGCTTAGATACTTGAGAAAAAGGTATATTTTTGACAAGCGTCTCGAGACGAGATTTATGACGCTGAAAGAAATTAAATCAGATATGGTTTTTCGATTAAGCTAAGTTGTAGCCTAAAATAGCCGAATGATGGTAAGGGGTTTCAGGAAATCGTACATATCGAGCAATTTTGAGTTATTAATTTTGAGATTTTAAGTATCTTGATAAATTTGATGTTTGAGGATGTAATTGTAATTAGAGAATTATCCAAACGAAATAATGATAAAATTAAGAGCTTATGTGGTAAAATATTAAAGTTGAGGACTTGAAATAAGGGCCAAAATAGTATTTGGGAGAAGTTGGGAGAAATAGCATGGATTTCAAAAGCTAAATTTATTCGAGCTTTGGATTTCAAAAGCCATTCAATTATATCTTTGAGTCTTTGAAATTCATGGCTTAGATTGTGACAAGTGGCATAATGTGATTGGTTGAAGAAATCTATAAATAGGCACTATAGGTTGTTCTCAAATCATTCCAAGCAAGTTTGAGAGTTGAGGCACTCTAAGAGGAGGAGCTTGCACTAGAGAGAGATGAGAAAGTTTGGCAAGAAGGCAGGAAGAAATCGAAGGAGAAGCCGGGGAGAACGAGCCTCGTCGGAGTTATGAGCTTTCACCGGAGTTCGACAAAATCAGTCAAAAAACAAGTGAGGTAAGTCTATTTTTTTTTTTAAATCCAATAGAGATGGAAGAAAGGGTCGCGTAGGTTCAAACGGGGGTCGAATCGGAGTTAAAACAAGGAAGATATGGCCGAAATACGAAAACGACGCAATGTTGTTTGAATCTGGTAGGCAGTGCGTGAGATACACGCGCCGAAATGGCTTCGCGTGAAGGAGCGTGAGGGGGCCTTAGGGGCCCATTTTCGTTCAAATTTTCCAGTTATGCCCCTACTTTAATGTCCTTCAACCCTATATAAAAATATTTGAGGTTAAATTTACCAAAACACGTATTTTCTACAGAAACCTAGACCGTTTGCTGTGAAATTATACTGTCCAAGAGATAAACCAACAAAATGAGATTCTTATACTCCAAATCCTATTTTTTATTCTCTTATGAGAGACTTCTATTGCATGAAACGTGTTTTGTGAAGTTCTTATACATAAACTTTTGTTATTCTCTTACGTGAAATCATGTTGTATATATGAAATGTATTTTTCTGGAAAATATATGCTATTGGCTTTTTAATTATTGCATTTATAAAATTCGTGTGGCCATACTGTTGTACCTATTTGTTGTTGGCCGAGGGAAAAAGTCAGGTATCCCTCGAGAGGTGCTATGCATGTGCCATCGAGAAAGCTCCCGTGGGGAAGACCGTGAGTCTAAGGAACAACGGATATGGTGCTTGCATGAGTTTTATGAGATCGAGTCGAAGTGACATGGTTAGGGACTTCCCGAGAGGCGCTATGCGTGCGCCATTGAGAAAGCTCTCGTTGGAGGAGGCTGACATGTTCACGAGGCACTTTGCAGTAGTTCTCGTTGTCTTCTCATACATTTTATACCTGATCATGCATCGATATAAATTGTTTTTGGAGTTTCTCACTAAAGATTCATCTTCTAATTGGACTATGTCTCTAGAATATTCAAACGTTCCAAGTTCGACGAGCGGCTCTGAGGGAAATGAGGTAGCTAAAGAATTAACTTAAATTATTGTCTGTAGTATGATTAGCATATTTTTGTTTATGTGCGAACTTATATAATTTTGGATATGTTTAAGATGTTCAGTTATCACTTGATGATGTCCATGTAATATATTTTGTAGACGTCTTGAACAATTTATGATAAATAAAGTATTATGGTTATAAACCATATTAGGTTCGATCTAGCTTTCGCATTCGAGATTTTAACGCTTGTCTTAGCTATTTGATTATTGTGTTTGTTAAGCTGAGAAGGTGAAAATTAGGGTTTTGGGAATATTGTGTGATGTATGACAGCTATTGTGATATGAAAATTTTTTATATTTCCGAAATCTTAAGATATAACACGCTCGAGAAATTTAAGGTGTCACAATAGAGTTTTCTTCTTTTATCAATGGCTAATAATAAGGAAGACTAATGGTCGATAATCAATTATGGGTAACTCTTCATCGAAGATTGACAACATGACAATATAAAAAAAGAAGATAAATAAATATTTTGAATATAATAATAAAATACTTATTTGATTTAGTCTATTAACCTCAAACGAGGTCAATGTGAGTTTAAAAGCACGAGGGGTGGGAGAAATTTAAGCAAACCTTGAGAGTGCAATTTAGGAAAAATTTCACACACCACCGTTGATGTTTATCTAAATTACATTGATTGTCTTCATGTTTTTCAAAATCGCATTGACCTCTTTTATAGTTAACAAAATATTAAAATTGATGACTTTACACATATAAGCATTGTCTTTCCTCTCCTCTTCCCTAATTTCTTTTATCTCCTTTCAATCAACCTCACGGGCTTCTCTTTCTTTCTTATTCCTTATTTTTCACAATTTTTGTCATTTTATATCTCTAGTAGCTTACTGTGGCAAAACCAACCAACCACAACTCTAGGCTTTTCTCTTTCTTTCTTCTCATTGAAAGCCCTATCATGCTATGGGGGTTTTGATTCGATTTGTTTAGTTTGACTATATCAAGGTTTCAACTAAGGTTTAGATCTAACCCTCAATTTGGGTTTAATTTGGTTTTTGGTGTGGCTTCCCCAAAAATCCCAATGAACCCAATTCTCCCATCTTTCTCTTTCCACTAGAATATAAAGATTTAGAACTTATTATTGTGAGTTCCATCGATCAGAACCCCGATTGTCAAAGAGGATGAAAAACATTCAAATTGATCATTTTACACTTACATATAAAAAACTTCTCTCCTTTTATCTCAACTCCGTAAGTCTTGTGAATCTCTTTTTTCTTTTTTTTTTATTTTTTTATTTTTTATAATTTTTGTCCTTATGATTTGCGATTGACATAACCTACTAACCACCAACTCCAAGTCTATCCCATTGTACTAACTAGTTGGGTTCAATCTAGTTAAATTGACTAGATTAAGGGTTTGACTAGGGTTTAGATATAACCCTTAATATGGGTTCGATTTACTTTTTGATAGAGTTTTGCCAAAAATCTTATTGATGGTGATGGGGTTTTCATTGAAACCTCACCTGAAACTCAATCCTCTTCTTCTCCTTATTTTTCTCACTTTTTCAATCCTCTTCTCCTCCTTATTTTTCTCCCACTTTTTCTCTCTTACTGAAAAGGATAGATCAAGAATTCCCAATTGTGAGTTCCATCAATCAGAACTCAAATTGTCATAAATGATAAAGAAGATGCTATCGGCTGATAAGTTTCTCCCTTAGTGGGATTTGGGCTCGAACAAAACCCAAGTTTCTGAGTTTATTCAAACCTGGAAGATCGAACCTAGATAAATCTTTTGGGTTCTAACTTGAAAAGCATGTCATCAACGATTGTCGCTGGCCAGGCTTGCTGACTCCTTGCAACTTTTCTTTAATTTTTTTATTTTTTGGTTTTTTATTTATACTATTATATAAACAGAGACCATGTTTAGTATTATAAAATTATATTAATAAAATATTTTTCTCAAATACCTTTAAGTAACGTTGTGACTTATAAATAATAAATAATTTATCCAATAACTTTACCACTACACTAAAATTTATTTTGTTTTAAATTTACCTTAAAAAAATTAAAAAACGAACTACAATGGTCAAAAGTTACCCAATCAATTTTTATTTAAAATTATTAATTTATTTGCATATAGACCAAGCATTTAGAGAATTTAGGAAAAATTTGACGAGCATTCGTTAACAACAGAAAAGTAATACACATTTATAAAATTCAAATGACATCGGTTTCACTTTAAAAGCATGGGATAAATAGTGCAACTTAGGAGAACTTTAGGGACAGTTTGTGAAATTTAACCTTATAATTTAATTGATTCAATAATGTAAATAATCTTAATATGATAAAATTTTAATGTAATTTAATTGTTTTGAATGCTCTAGGGTGGAGGTTTACATATATAGGTAGATAGATATAACAATACATGATTATTATATTATAATATTAAATAATAATATAATATAATAAAGGGTACACTCCATGCAGCACCCTTAAAGGTTTTGTTAAAAACACCAATCATTATTTTCCCAAAAAAAAACACCTATCATCCCTAAGTTTAAACATGTTACACTTTTCCTATTTTGTTAGTTTATTGTTATTAAAATTTCAAAAATTACCAAACTGCCCTAACACGCACACTCCGCGAAGGAACCAGCATATTTCTAATTTCTCCAGTCCTCTCTCTCTCTCGACAAAACTCCTTTCTGGCGGCGGCAACGAATTTCTCTCCCCTCCACTTGCCCCCCTCTTTTCTCACCACCTTCCCAATTGTTGGGTTCTATAGATTGGAACCAAATTAATGTTGGGTTCTAGTCCCTGAAGCTCCACCGATTGTTGGTCTCTAAAACTCCAACGGTGGCTAGAGTTCCAATCACCTAATCTTAAAACCCAACATTGTTGGGCTCCTTTTCATGAGAGAGAGAGAGAGAGAGAGAGAGACCATTGCCATGAAGGAAAAGGGCAAAAATTATTTGCAACTAGAGGTTTACATCATCGACTTAAAACATACACAAAACGACAAATGGCGCTAGGCTTAGCATATAAAAAACAGAGGCCACACAAGACTAAGAATTCCCACTGTATCCCATTACTAGGGTGATGTACAGAAACTTACTTTTGTGCCTGGTGCTGATGCCCCTCCGACAGAAAATGCTGCCTGTTTAGACGCCGCCGAAAAAAGAAGAATAATAATAATTTCCTCCATATCATCGTGCTTTATCTGTAAAATTAGTAGAGCATGGGATTCCATGTTGTTGAAACCATTCGGGCATGTGGAACTTCTCATACAAAACAGGTCTAACATCCTCCTGCTCGGAGAGATGTCTGATGAGCGGCAGGAGGACCTCGAGGAGCTGGTTCAGACACACAACAGTGGAGACTCGATTAAGATTTTAAGACAAGTGATGGACAAATATCTCGTTAGCATTATTAGTACCTGCTCGTCGTGTGGTTGTGCTGCAGAAAATGGGATGCATGGAATTCCATTCATCGGTTGCAACAAGAAACTGAATGGGTTATTATCAACAATAATTGTTCGGCAAAGATCCTTTGTTAGGCAAGACAAATCTTTCACGTGTTCACGATACTCCCTGCAAATCCAGTGCATGTTTTATTTTATCGCACAGCAATTTAATCTTGAACCAAATACACTCTCAACATCGCCCTTCAATAATGCTAACTGCTGGTAAATAGTTCAAACGCAATCACAAAACCAGCATATGCTTTATAGTACAGAATACTGGGTAACTATGATATAAGTCGACAAAATAAGTAGCGAATGTTCAGGCGGTTGTGTGATAAAAACAGCAGAGGCGCTCAGTCAGCAATATGACAGAAAATAAGATAAATTCAGTTGGGCTGGCTTGCACATGTAATATAGGAGTGCCTAATTAACAAATATTGAGGGCAATGCTAATAGGATGACAGGAATCCAGCAAATTCAAGATTAACTTGGACTAAGATAATAAAGAAGATCTTAATATAGCCAACTCCAAAAGAGAATCCATATAGATTACTCTGAAAAGAGACAAGGCATAATTACATTTAGAAAATATTGCTTTTTGTAGCATAAAGCATTAATAGAACATAAGGCACTTCCAGCATTTTTCTCTCTTTCATATGTTTCGGCACCTCGTGCATTAATACAACAGAAGGCACCTTGAGGCAGTTAAGCAATTTTTTTTTAATGCTGAGAAAACCTTTTAGCTGTAAAAGAGATTCACATACGTAATAATGAAGTTAAAGTCGTGTGTTAAATATTGATGCACGTTGATCAGTCATCCATTCAAGGGTTTTTCTGCACGTGATTTTGTGAGACCAACATCGAAGGTTTTACAGCTGGCCATCACATATTATGTACCCTACATAATGCTATCATCACACTACCTAACAGGAACAGTTTCACCATATCTCCGGCAATACATGTTGCAATGTTCACAATTAACATTAGCACAAATTAAAGAGTCAACTCAAATTTAAAGGGAACCATTTTATATGAACAATAGCAATCTTAGTTTTGGTTACAGTTTTATGGAAGATGAACTTGATATTGTTCATCTCATGCAGGCTACCCAGACATTTTCAGAGAATTAATCAGCCACTAGCACAACATGTAGAACAAAGATGATAATGAAAAATGAAAATTACACAAATTGATAAAGAATCCTACAAGTGCAAACATAGTAACTTGAGTGTGCTTCACATTGGCCTGTCTACCAGACCTGTTGCTGCACAATTGAAGCCTAAGCTGAAGCTAGGGATCTGCCCTTTTATGAATTAGAACATTATCATTTTAATTGGCCCACAGTGTAAACACAGATGTACAAGGACATCAACCTAATCATCAAATACTTGTGAAGGAATGTAGATGCTTATTAAGAGGACAAAAAATCCTTTGTATTAAGCAAGTTCTAGAAATAATTCTAACTACATCCTTCAACTGCTGCTAGATAACCACATATTCTTCCTAAAATCCATGTTAATTTATGCAGGTTCTTTTCAATTTCCATGAGACATTAATAATCAAGCCAGGACTTTACTAGAAGAAATTGGCAATCTAGACAATTAATTGGATGCCAATTTTACCCGATCCAATGGATATCTGACAAATTTGTCCATTTGATACATGTATGGACTTGAAATTTTATCCTGACAGGACGGGTATGGATTGGGAAGAAAAAAAAAAGCTGTGCAGGCAGGGTGGGGTATGGAGGACAGTGACTACAACCCATACCTGACCCGTATGTGTATGTATGTATGTATGATGTATGTATGTGTGTGTATTTGATTATCTGTAAAACTGTTGTATCTATATAATCACAAACAATATATGCCAAAATTAAGATTAAGCATCAAATCATAGCTCAAGGTACTTCAGATAAAAATAACTTTTTTCAATTACTATAGTTTCATCATAAAAGTGGTTTCATGGACTACCACCCATGTACACGCAACTTATGCCTGCTTTAAGAAGGGATAGGTGCCACATGAAACCAACTAAACAAAAGTATGAGAAATCTTCCTCCCAGTGTAAGAATTTCCTTCCCATCGAAAGATTTATGATTGCACTTGATCAAAACAATTCAACAAATAACATGAGTAAATAAAAACCATGCCTTCCTGTTCTTATTTCATGTCACTTTATTCCCCTAATTCTATCACAGAACTTGAGAAAACCCACACCAGCCCAATGTCAAACTAAAATCAAACCACTGCTTTCTAACCAATGAACAATGAAACAGAATGTGATCCACTGATCAGCGTCATCTTGCACATTCAACGCCATATTTAAATCTTCTTCTAACCAGATTCTCAGTACTCAGAATCTTCTCGTGCACTCCTGTCCATACAAAGAGAGAATTTCAAAGCAACAGTTATATACTCAACTGCAGTACATAGCAAATACAGAACTGGGATAAAGAATAAACTTTTTGCCAACTCATTTACCATCTCATTCATCTCCCAGTCTTTTTAACTCCCATCAGAAAGCAATATCCTAGGGTCCAATCAAATTGAGATAGTCACTTACAGCCACTCTCCTCTTCCTCATGAATCCAAACAAACCTATAGATGCTTATTTTACCTACTCTATGTCACAATGGAGTCCAACATAGAATCTCCGACCATTCCCCACTAGAGAAGGTATGTGCCTCCAGTATTGCACCCACCAGTCAGAATTAATCTTCACAACCCCACCTCACATGACAAAATTATCTTCAATCCAAGCCACCTTCTCCTAACTTTTCAAATTATTGTCAGGTTCCTAGGGTTTCACTAGCTTGTAGCTATTTAATTTGACGTCAGCAGTAGAAAATTAATTCTCCAGAGAACAATTACAACTTGTAACTGAAATTGTAACAGCTGATTGATTAGCTACATATAAAGCTAATCAATCTGTTTTGTATTCCTTCAATGACATTACTGAATTTCAGTTTCTGAATTGTCTCTCCAATTCTTTTACCCAATCTCTCTCTCTCGGTCTCTCGCCACTTTCTGCCCTAATTCTCGCCATTGGCTGAGAATTCACGTTTAGATCTGAGGATCATAACAAATTAGTATCAGAGCTGTTCCAAAGCCTTCGATTCCATCTGTTATTACAATTCTGCCATGGAGTTTGAGATGATGGAGGCAACTATGGAAGGCCTAACAAGGAAATTTGATGGATTCATGATGATGTTTTTGAAACATCAAAATTGTATCAAGTCTTCCTTCTGATTTTCCTCCTAAGGAAAGATCAGATCCACTCCTGCCAGGAAATGGAGTGATTCATAGAATTCCGCAATCCAACTTGCTGGAGGACTTTCTGTCAAAGGAGAAGACTGATCAAATTTTGGAAGGTATTGATGGTGATGCTGCTAATATGACATGTCCTAAGCAATCTACGGATGAACACAGCAAGGTGCCTAGTTCATGCAGCAGCAAAGATGTTCAAGATCCTCTTCCTTCCAAGCATCTCCCTCTACTTGATCATGGAGAAGTTCATCCACTTGTAGGCATTTCTGATCGAAAGGACATTACAGTCCAAGGTCATTTTAAGTTTGTCGAGGAAGTTCAAATTGTTCCAACTAAACCAACTCAAGATCTATAACTTGACGTGGAAGATTTGGATATCTCAGGGAGTGATCTGGTTCAGAAAGAGAGAATCAGAGCAGGTTCCTTTGGTGTTGTCCATAGTGCTGAGGATGTGGCTGTGGCTGTAAAGATTCTTATGGATCAAGATTTCCATCCAAAGCAATGAAAGGAATTTTTGAGAGAGGTCACAATTATGAAATGCCTACTGCATCCATATATTGTCCTTTTCATGGGAGAATTGAAGTCTCTACACAGCTTTGGTGTGAAATTATGGGAAACTGCATGGAATTCCACACTCTATTGGTATGATAGAAGGCCATTGGTCCTGTTGCTACTTCCAGTTCTATTTTATCTCTACTAACTACAGCTGGAAATTTCAAGATTTGCTCAATCAATTTCCCTTGCTGCTCAGCTTCTTTGATTTTTCTCGAGGACAAGAAAATTTTCAAGGGCGGGGAAACGTCAAGTTCCTAGGGTTTCAGTAGGTTGTAGTCATTTAATTTGACGTCAGCTGTCGAATATTAATTCTCTAGAGAACAGTTACAACTTGTAACTGAAATTGTAACAGCTGATTGATTAGCTACATATAAAGATAATCAATCTGTTTTGTATTCATTCAATGACATTTCTGAATTTCAGTTTCTCTCTCTTGAACATTCTCTCTCTCGCACCTTTCTGTTGTTCTCTCTTTCTTAACTCCCTATTTTTCTGCCTTATCTCTCGCCACTTTCTGCCCTAATTCTCGCCATTGGCTCCAAGGACCATAACAATTACCTTTAAGCTCACACAATACCACCACAAGAAAAATATTTCTGTAACTTCTCAAAAACAAACTGCAAAAGGGATTGTTGCATATCCTGAGCCGAGAAGGTAATGCCTTATTTCAGATCTTTTTTCTGATGAATTTTTAATTAATATTTGCCAACGTAAAATGAATGGAAACTTTCACTGGGAGGTTCAATTTCTTTTCAAGGATATAATGTGGTGTTGGTGCTTCCAAAAAGTCGATAACTTATCAGAATTCAACTAGCAGGAATAGAAAATTGATTATTTTGACTTAATGTGAAACCTAATTTTCACATTTTTAGGTCGCTATTATATAGGTATGAGTCATGACTTTGATACAGGGTTAATAAAATTCAATCAAAATTGGAGACCAAATAAAATAATGTTGCAGCTAAGGCTTAATGAATACAAGCAGACAATTATAGCGGCAACTAGTATCTCTCAACAAAACCATGCCACATGCTCAAGGTGCTAATCACCATGCACAAACACAAATTCTGAGACTTGTAACTGTGTGCACAAAAAGGATCCATTAACCAATCAGGAGTATCTAAGACGTCACTACATAAATAGTCTAGTTAATTGCATTCATGATCCACGGGAATATCCTGTTGTTCCCTTTAACTGTTGTCTTTCTCTCTATACACTCATTGAAAATCAAGTATCTGTTTGCTCCTAACAATTGAATGGGGAAGTTGAACTCTCCACTTTTTTGAAAAGCAAATATTCATTGAACAAACCCAATCAAACAGGGAGGGCTGGATGTTTTATTTACTTTTAAAGGAAAAGACTAGGAATCAACAAAACTTAATCTACAACCATATGAGAAAAGTACTTGACACTTGCTAGAATAAAATCTTTATTTACCATTTATCCCTACTCGCTCAATTGACATTCTTTACATTTTTTTTAATCCTTGAACAAATTTGAACCTCCTTCTAGTTATAACCCTCAACAACATATGCCATGTAATCCTCCCATGTAACTCTTTGTAGAGTGTCATAAAAGACAACTCACGGGGATCAATCACCCCAAAGACAAACCCTCCTGTTCTATGGAAGAAATAAGCTCTTTGATCTTCACCATCAGTCAAGAAAATTGGGCATAACTGGAAGAACCTAGTATGAGATTGTAGACACAGAAGCATTCATGACCTTGAAATCTGGGCTGTGACTATATCCTAATAAAGGGATTGCCTAAGCCAGTAATCCATTGATCATCTTCTTTTGCAATCTAAAGGGGCTAGGGATATTTGGAGTTTGTTTATCTCTATATGAGGTTATGCTGGCTATGGCTGTGGTCGTTGAGTTCTTAGCACTTCGGGCACGGCTTGTCCTGGGAAGAGATTGAGATATGCCTAATGATCATATTTTTTGTATGGTGTGGTTTATTTGGAGTGAGCAAAAGTGTAGAGCTTTTTAGTGTTTGAAAAGACAGCTTTCTGATTTAGATGGAACTATTTTCATTTCCTTGCTTTTGTGGTTGAGAGAGGATCTCTCCATTTTTTTAGATAATATTTTGGATCTAGTGGGTTGTGCCAACTATGGTTGTGAAGGTCCTTAGCACTTGAGCAAGACCTGTCCAACAAAGAGATTGAGACATGCTTGGATGATCATTCCATTTTGTATAGCGAAATTTATTTGGCATGAGCCATGTGTAGAGCTTTAGGAAGTACGCAAAAAGATTTATGGTTTGGAGGGACCATTCTCAATTCCTTGTCCTTATAGTCGAGGTAGGGTGTTTCCTTTCTTAAAATATCCGATCTTTTTGGATGATGTTTCCAATGAAGCAGTTTGTTTGGGTTAGTTTTGTTTTACTTTCTACTTGTATAGGCTTTTTAATACATCATCATGTTTTGTTGCCTATCAAAAGGAGAATGTAAAAACTTAAATTCAGCATTTTTCTATGGACCACAAACAGTGCTCAAAAGGGAGGACATTTCTCACCATATATGACTCATAATCCCAAGGAAGTAGAATAGACTAATAGTAGAAAAACAAAGAGATGCCCAAGAAAGATTATAGCATGAAACAAGAAATAAGGCCAGGTTATGAAAGACTATAGGGCTAGAACCATCCAAGTACATTTTTCCATCTTTTGATAAACCCCCCATCCCATGGCAATGATACTGCCACATCAATCTCTATAACAAGGGCAGATCATGATTTCCCGGGTATAACTTTATAACTTGAAAAGGAAGTATATCAACTAATGAAGGCAGAAAAATACAAATATACATACATATCAAAAAACCAATGTTGGTTATAATCAGGAAAGAACACCACATGTCATATATTCAGGAGATGGCTGTCTTTATTGCAGCTTCAGTTGAAATAGATGGTCATTAAGAATAAAAGAAACAAAGCAGGAATGAGTGTAAATTAAAAGAGCAGCAATACATACGTGCTAATAGTTGAAGGCCGATAAAGCCTATGACAAAATCGATTTCGAGCATCTATTCTATCAACAAGTGGACTGGCATAACCTGAAGGCTCAAAAAGAAAGTAACTAATTCAGAAAAACATGAAAAATCTTGCTGAAAAATGGGGAAGGAGAATTCTCAGGAGAATAGGGAAATAACAGCCAACCTTCAAGACCTGCAGTAAACAAAACAAGATCTGCAAATTCACTTAGTTGTTTTAAAAATTCTTCTAACCCAGGACGTTCAAACACCGTAACATAATTGATCTTGGGTTTGCCTTCAAATACCTTCAAACCCGAAAAATTTCAAACATGAATACAGATCATTAGTAACTAGTCCACATACCCTGTAGAACTGAATACAGAATATGTAAATACACCTTGTCTGAAGATACACATTCCAGCTCAAACCACTTCAATCCAGCTGTTATAGCTTGGTTACGAACAACAGCAGGTAAACTAGATGTTTCATAAGCACATACTAGAGTCTCATCCAAGTCAAGAACCACCTGTTTGCAGAGTTGTGAGTCAGACTTGAAATCTGTTTATTATATGATAACAGGAAAACACATCGTGGTAACATAGCAGCAGCAGACTAGCAGTGGTACTGCTATTGAAGCAACAGGTAAATAACACCTTAGTGTTACTTTCACAGATCTCCATTACTCACAGGCCAAATTTGAGAACCAAGAATTGGTATATTATGCCATTACGATCCATGTTACCAATACGAGTCAAATGTGAAGTGTTATGAACCAGCATGCTATGGACTCCTATTTCTCATAGTCATCTTCCCCTCATTACAATAGATGTCATACACTCGCTATGCCAATGCAGTATTAATACATAAAGAAGGAGCCAGTCAGTTGCTAGTGGTTTCATATTACCATTCTTTCTTCTTCAGTATTGGCTTAATGGGACTTGAACTAGGTCTTAAGGAATGTAGTGTATGCCCCTATGATGTGCCATAGTGGAAATATTAATGATTCTTATTCTTTTATGTTTTATTCTACAAAAATTGAGTTGTAGAATGGCACCAACTCCTTTGTCAATGATTAATTCTTCTTTTCTTTATTTTGTTAGTCTTTATATAATCAAACTACATAAACAAACCAAGCAAAAGATGAAATGGTAACAAGGGGGGACGCTAGCCTCAAAGAGCTGTGGCTGTAGCACTGATGATTTAGAATAGTCAACTTCACTAAAATAATTGCTACTATTTTCCACTTATTAGTATCCATCAGAAAGTATTAGATCTTCAGATTCAGATTCATCAGAAGATCTCATTAATCATAAGATCCATCTTTCTTTACTAACAGTTTTCTTTCATCGTAGATCCATAAATAGTTTGTGAAAACAACTAGGCAGTAGTTTGTGAAAACAACTAGGCAGTCATTTGTGTTGATCATAAAGTTTTTATTAAATGAAAGTGAGTGACAGACCATAGAATTTTGTCAGAAAGGGGCAAAAGCAAACTTTTTCAAGTTTGGAATGGCCAAACAAATTTTCTCAAATTTTTGGAGGATCATTATATCATTTCATACAAACTACTGAAAATATTATAGGACAAAAGACTTTTGGGAACTTTGGCAGGCAAGGCTGTGATTATGTTACCAGAAGGTCATGGGTTCGAGCTGTAAAAATAGCCACTTCACAAAAAAGCAAACAGAGTGTTGCATATAGATATGATTCTCCCCCAACCCTCACAATGTGTGGAGCCTCAAGCTCTAGGGACATCCTTTTTTCTTTTGTTGGGCATGGCCCCAAGCCATCACCCTAGTTCCACCAATGATGATGGGATCTCACTCATTGAGAAAGGTAATACATAATCTTAACCAAAGCAGTTTAGCATCCCCAATGGCAAGGCTCCCCATAATCTTAAGTGTAAAGGTTATGCATAATCTTGGGGGAGAGTTGTATTCTTATGCAGCATTCCCTTTGTTTTTTTGCAAAAAAGGTTATTTCCACAACAAGAATCTGTGACCCTCCAGACGCAAAAAAGCAACCTTACCATTGCTACCGAGGGCAAGCCCTTGGTTTATGGCAGCAGAAAAAAAAAAACATTAAAAAACAAAAATCTGTAACTCACAGCTTTTGTACTTGATAACCACGTCTGAGATGGGAGTGTTGGAACAATAACAAGGAATTGGTTACACTTTTGCATTGAGCATAGTTGAATCCAATTGTTAAAATCAATAATGCAATAACTAATCTCTGGCTATTAAGAAGTATTTCTGTGTCTTTCTATTTGTACCCTTTTTCACTCGGTACAAGATGGAAACAAGATTTCTTCTAGCATACATCTATCTAGGTCATATTCTAATTAGGGGGTAGATTGACGGATCTTTTTACTCATCCCGGTCCTTTCGTGCCATTTCACATGTCCCTCTCATAACCCTATCTTGAAGCAACCCACAGCTTGTTTAGTGTTATTTATCTTGTTTGCACATTATAACTCCACCTAGCAAGATCATATGGTCATTCTTGTTCACAATTAGTAACAGATTTCACTTTATTGAATTGCATTCTCCTTGTTCATGCCAGCCCTAGATTTCGACTAGCGCTCATTTTTGAGCAACTTCTTTCTTGCTTCTGTTATATGAAAGCAAGAACAAAAATCCACCAGTTCCCTTGACGTTAATGGTAACTAATGGTCTCATAAGACACCTGATTTCAGTATAAACAGATGACAAAACATTGATTGGTCTTTTGTTTGCCCCTTTAATTCTCCATAGCTTCAAGCCACATGACAACAAAAATAGTCAAATTAAATGTCATCCAAGTTAGTCTTGTCTCTCTAGTAACTAGAGACAACCATAGGCTTCAAACTAGATTATGCAAATCACTTCTTGTGTAAACTCCAACCACTTAGTATTTTATATGACATAATTATGGTAAAAAGCAAGGGATTGGATATAGAACTTGGATTTAATCCATCCCTAAAACTGTAGCGTGATGTCTCTGCATCTATCTAAACCTATAGTCTTGCCCTAACAACCCTAAAAGTTTATCAATGGCTGATTACTCACATTAGACCGATTAAGCTTCAAAAATGACCGAACAAAACTGCAAGAATCGTAACTGCAAACGTCAGACAGTTTGTGCCATATAAGTTAAAAAAAAAGACACCATGAACGAAATATTTAACACGCACCAAAAATCAAAATAGTCAAATCGGAGACAAAATAGATAAGAGTCAAAACAGAAAAGAAACTACCGTAAGCCTGTCGATCGGGTGGTGATCGCCGTCAGAAACGGCGATTCCTTCGGCGGCGATATGCAAGGCGGGGGGCGGCTCCGGCGATTCAGCGACGGGCAAAGCCTTGAAGGAAGAGAGGAAAGAGTGGTGGCGGAGACCGACACGGGAGAGGACTTGGGCCACCGACGGCGCGCCTCTGAGGATCTGGACGAAGATCTGAAAGAAGAAGCCGAACCAGTTCAACAGCGTCCTCCAAACCTCCACACTCCTCGGCGCGTACACCTCAGTGGCTTCACCCAACCCCGCCATGGCCATGACCCCTAGCCAGAAAACAAAACCTAGGCTGTCAAACGCCTCGTTAACGGCATATGGCAACGAAGAAACCTCAGTTACAACATGGAGGCTCGCTTCCTGTCAAACCGGCGTATGGCAACCGTGCGGTGGAGCGTGAGAGAAACAGGAAAAGTTCCTTGGTGGAGAGGAGGAGAGCTTAGGAGGCGATGGTTTGATTGATTGATTACAGTTAACAGAGGGAGTCAAGTCAGAGAGGGGGGAAAAGTGGAATGGAAGAGTTTGAGCACGGAATGTGCCAATGGGAAGAAGACAACTTTTCCTCGTTTGGGGGCTTCTGTTTGGTCACTTCGATCTCCCCCCCCAATCATGATTCATGAACCAGTCCAAGTCCAAGTACTCGTACTTCGGCCATTTTCTGTTTGGCGCAACCTTTTTCTTTTACTTTTCTTCTTTTCTCTTTTATAAATAAAAATAAAAAATATAAAGCGCCCAATCTAATCTCCTAAACTATATATAATGTCCGTAACAAATTATTTATTATATTTTAATTTTTATTATTATCAGCTTTTGTTAAAAGATTTGACAACAAATAATAAAATTAAATTTTAATAAAAATCAAATTCTACGTAATTAAAATATAATAATTAATTTAGTATACAATGTAAAATTCTAATACTAATCGTGAAACTATGCTAATTTTTTACATGAAATATATTGTTTATCTTATTTTAAAATATCATTATTTTTAATAAAATTAAAAACAATTAAAATTGAACAGTCCCAATCACACGTGACTTGAATGGTTTGAGCAACTTTGAACAAATCAACAATCTGACCTAAGTTTTTTTATTGTATTTAATCTTGTCGTGTTACAAATGTTATTGATAATTACAATAAATGGTACCTTTTCTTTACAAATAAAAACTATGAATTTTTTTACTTTTTTTTTTTTTTTTGCCTTCATTTTTTTAATAATTTACATAATTAGTTGAAGTATAAATCCTTTTAGAAGATATTGAAAATAATAAAATTAAGTTTATCAAAAGACTAATTTAGACATGTTAAAAAAATTATTGAGTTATCAAGAGGCCATTGCTTTGAGTTAGTAAAACATCTTACTCCATTAACTAAATTAAAGGTTCAATTCAATCATGAAACAAGATAACTTAAGTAAGTTAAACTAAAAAACCTATTGAACTCTCAAATAAAATTAAGATTAAGTTTGAAAATCTGTCGAATTATCACGAGCTCATTGTTTGAGACTTATTCAACGAGTTTAATAAATTGGATTGACGAGCTGAGCATATGAGTCCAAACAAAGCTAAATTTTTTACAAATGAATCTATTCAAGTCAAATCACTAATTTATAATTATTGACTCAAATTCATATAACAAATTATTCTCACTCTCGCCCTTTATAATAATGAGTCTAGTTAAGTGTGAACTACCTATAAATCATCCAATTCATTTTATATCACCAACTTAACTTGTTGAAAGCATTAATTGTAAACAAATAATAAATTTTTTAAAAGGTAAATTTTACCTTAAACTTTTTAAAATTACTTTTCCATTAATTTTATATAATTTAAATTTAGCATTTAAAGAGATCCCCGTGGAATTTTCTTAAAACAACCATTTCATCCAACAATCACAAGATTTAAGTATAATTTTTATGAACATTCCATGTGATATAAATTTAATATTTAAAACTTATTAAATTGACGTTAGTCTAATAAGTTTGTTAAACAACATTAAACCCCAAACTAACGGACGAGGAGGTTTAGAAAAGATCACAACTTAAACCATAAGAATTTTCATGAATATAAACCCACCACAGAATTTTAAGATAAGCTTTAGTAAGATCACCAGTGTTCTCAACTTAAACTAATGAACTATATACGTCAAACCATCTGAGCATAAAGAGGGTTGACCATGAATCAAACCCGCAAGGTAATATGTCAAACTTGTGTCAGCCACTGAGTTACCAGCTGATAAATATAATTATGTTTTTTTTTTTTTTTACTTTTTCAATGGATAGTTATCAATGAGTAACATCATTTTGTACATAAGTTATTTATGGTTTTATGCTCTTACCCAATAAAATTACCAGAAGTTTATGGAGGATCACCAGCTTCAGCATTTCTCACCCAAAAAACCGTCATCTTCCGCTTCACAAGAAGGTATAGTTACACAAGAGAACTCCAGACAAACTTCAAACCTCAAAATCATTATTCAAACGTTTCCTTTCCCATTTATCCTATCCCGCCAAACCCCCTTCCACAGAGGACTACAAAAAGAATGTTGAACAGATGATACATACACACACAACGACGACGACGACGATATAGTGTTTGTCTGCATATATACTGACCAGAACTTGGACCAGAAATGTGTATTGGCCTTGGAGCTGTTAGAAGAATGTCATCCAGCAAAATAACTCCTCCCGACTGGTATTGACTTGAACACACAGAAACAACCATTTCACCATGAATTCAGCACGGTTTAGGCTCATACTGGTGAGAGAGCCAGGGGTGTTCCAAGGCCTCCTTTGCGGTTGGACGACTCTCGGGATTTATCTCAAGTAAGTGCCTTATGAAATCAAAGAATCCGACATCAGCAACCTGAAGATGATGCTCCAACGATGACTCCTCAGGAATTATGTACTCCAGTTGGTTCGTATCCTGAATAAAGATAAAAGTTTGGCACGAAGAAGGAGTTTTACAAGCAGTCATTTGTATGCCGCAAAGGGTTCGAAAAGAGGACAAAAAATCAATGAGGCACTAAAAGCAGGTCACAATGGAGCAAATTTTGGGCCAAGAAAGCAAGAAATCCAAACTATGATTTTGGATATATTTGAGTAAAAGGGGTTTTAAGAGAGAATTTCAAAGCAAGTGAAGAAGCAGCTTGGAGTGGAGCACTCAAAATAATGACAGAATCCTGTACTGAGTTAGAAGATACGAGTAAATAGAGACTACAGTCCTCTACATAAGTGAAATATCATATTACTGCTAAAGGTTGTGGGTACCGATTAGATGTGTAACAACAGAATAAGCTTATATCTTCACTACTAATCATGTAGGTTACTAAAATGCAGTTTAGGAGGAAGAAATAATTTTGTGCAGGAAACTTGAGGTATCTTTTCAACTAATCACAGGAACCTTATCAGTTAAGAAGATTATAAACTAGTACTTTGACGCCACTTCACAAACCCTTCCCCTGAGACAACTGATAATAATTAATGGGCCAATAAAATGGAACCTAAGGTTATATCTGTATGGACACCATCAATGTCAACCTGACAGAACTCCGTTTCAACACGCCCATCTTCAACTGTATAATGCCAGCAAATGAAGCAATCTTGTTGAGTCAACAGTAAGAGACACCATCCACTTCCTCCAGATCCAAGTTCTGATTATATAAAGAGCACAATAGAGAAAACAAACCTCATTTATATGATAAAGATCATAATCTTTGGTAAAATACTTGTATGTCTCCTGCCCCCTCTCTAACATCTCCATATCAATTGGCCCAAGCATCCCAATCATGCGTGCAAGCAACATTACAACTGCATCATTTGGAAAAAGCACCTGGTGGGACATACAGATAATAAGGAGGAGATAAAATGAAGTCTCCTGAGAAGAATTATTCAGCTATAGGCGCTCAGCTTGAATCCTCATATACAGAGGTCCAAATATAGATTCAAACCACATCGGATATAAAATCAACAATATCTAGGCAATTGTTGTTAATAATCCAAAAATCCAATAAACTAATAAGACAAAGCTGGATTAGAGCATACTTCACCAGAGCACAGCTCAGCCAAGATACAACCAAGTGACCAAAGGTCAATCCTCTGATCATATGGGAGGCCAAGGATGACTTCAGGAGCCCTGTAGGAACGAGACTGTACATACAGGCACAAATTATCTGTTAGAAAGCAACTGCTTCCAAGATCAATAACCTTTATCTCACATCTCCTGTAACTTTTGATAAGGATATTCTCAGGCTTAAGATCACAATGGATGATGCCCAGGTAATGCAAGTACTCCAATGCCTCCAAGCATTGCCGGGTTATTAACTATGAAAGGCAAAAAACACCCACATTAGTGTTTCGTGGTGGTTTTTTCAAACATATATCTTCATCTTCACAAACAACCACATAACATAAAAGAAAAATATGGTACACACATGATTGAACAAACCTGCAGTCTGCTTAATGTAAAATAAGGCTCTCCACCAGATTCTTGATTATATTTTTGAAATTCATACAAGTTTGCCCGAAGTAGTTCGCAAACAATGAATAGATGCTCCTGCAGAGTTTTGATGTGAGGAACAGATCACTGATAATAATTAAACATTAAAGCAACTCAGAGAATGAACAATAACTAAACACTTTAAGATAGTAATTTGTTTGACAAACTTTAATAGCAGACAATATATCCATGTACCAAGCAAAACTAACAGTTATAATCTAGAAAGTCCAGAATCCCATTATAGGGCAACCACTAACAATAAATTTAGCTTTGAGTGATGCCATGTTGCTTTATCTTAACTGTATAAAACAATGCATAGTTAGCATCAGGTTATCCTGTGGGTCATAGTAATATGGATTTAAATGAATGCTCAGTCACTGTGAGAGAAAAGATTTTTGGTCTTCTGGCTATGCAGATACAAGCATGTGCACCACCTGATCCACATTAGTGTTGACAGTTCAACATCTTATTTCAATTAATATAGGAACAAAAGTATAGAAAGATTGGTATTAGCTTGTCGAATCAGTTGAAACAAACCTGATAATAGAAGTAATCATATAGACGCAGAATATGGCGATCATCAGCAGGATCATGCTTGTTCACAAACTTTAGAAGTTTAATTTCATCTAAGCTCTGATCAAAGAAATCCTTGTCATTTTTAATGATCTTCAAACAAACATCAATTCCTGTCTGCAGATCATGTGCCTGAACAACTTTGCTAAAAGCAGCTGAGCCTAGGTACTCTGTGACATAATATCTACCCGCAATGATACTATTTAGAACAATAGGCAGATCCTTGTTTTCTTCAAATCCAGTCCTGTGTATAGCATGACAAATTAATACAACCATTTACCACAAAGAGACAGCCTCATAGTATTGCTGAAAAACAGATCAAAAGGGTACCAAGGTGTTACAGTGTGTTGGCCAGATTTATGTAGGACAATTTGATCACCCTTGCCAAAATAACTGCATGGGACAAGTTTAGAAACTAGGCCAATGTTACTTACAATAATAATTTGGAGGGTTAAGGGAATGGATAGATCCATAATTAGTGTTCTGAAAGATAGAAGATTACGGTAGTAATTGTGGAACTACAGGGCTGGGAGAGGACCACCTCTTGTTCCTGCTCCTCTTTCTTTGCTTTGGGGACAGAGGCCCTATGGTAGTTGCAAGGTTTATAGTAAAAATACGAATGAAGTCACTTCTCTTTCAAAGTTGGCAATATGTTGGGTTTTCATAACAGGGACTTTAAGAGCTGCAACAATGAATAAGACAGGATTTCAATGGTTAATCAACTCCCCTAAGTAGGAGAAGGAATTAAGGTTGATGGGAATTGATAGACTGGATTCTGGGACTAAAAACTGCAACTTTTTAGTTAACTACCCTAAGAATAATAGTTGAGGGAAAAGAGAGAGAGAGAGAGAAGGGGATGGGGATTTGGAAATCGATAAGATACGGTTTTGGGATTAAATAAAACAAGTTTACGGCCTGTGTATCTTCTTGAGAATAGTCTGGAATTTCATTTATTACTTCTAAGAGGATAGTGTTTGAAGATTGAATAAAGTAAGTTTTGGGATACAAGGATGTTTTCTCAAGAACACTAGGTGTAAGAGAGGAAAAATAAATAAGAGAAGAAGATGGGCTAGGAATTTCACTTATTGCTCCTTCTAAATTATGCCTGAGATAAGGTTGGACAAAATAGCACGCAAAGCCATAAAAGATTCACACAAATTCTCAAATCTTTGAACTAATAAATACAAAGATTAAATATGTAAGCATCTCCTACTTCTACCGAAGACCATCTCCCTTTTGCAAGGTTTGAGACTATGACACCCAAATCAATAAAATAAATAAGGAAGAAGAAGACTAAGAACATGCCTTTGACCAAATAAAGGGCCGATATAATACCAATAATATAATTCAACTCTTGAACAACCCACGATTCTAAAACAACAAATAGTTCAGCTTTACAAACCTGTTTTTTCTGTGGATAATTCTTAGATTGAATACTTCATATTCATCTTCATTTATATCATGCATCAAAAGCTCATCTGTAGTGCTACACTCCTCATCATCAGCAGCACCATCTAGTTGATCAGCATCTACAGCTGTCTCCCTTCCTTGTTTTCCTTCATAGTCGTCATTTCCTTCAGGTAGGAAATCTTTCTCAGCAATAGGAACATGCAAGTCATTGGGACTTGCAAACTCTTTGGTGCAATCATTCCTGAAGCTCCTCTTTTGTTTAAAATCATTTACATCTGCAACTTTCAGATTTTGGAGACTCTGGTCCTTGGAATCCTGATCAAGAAAGCGTCCACCTTCGTTGCAGCATTCACAAAGAGGCACAGAACAGCAATAGACACTGTGACCCTCTTTTTCCTTTTCAAGACTTCTTTCATATTGTACATTTTCCTCCACGTGATAATTCATGAAGTGAACCTTATTTACATTGTCTGTGGAGGACATACTGAAAGGCCACTTGTCCAAGTTAGAACTCTCTACAGTGTCAAATCCTTTTGATATATCATTTAAAACTACATCATCATCAATTTGCTTATCTGTCCCTAAAGTCATGACAAACTTGTCCTCACTTGGGCAAACAAAGGAGTCTGACCTATCAAAGCGAGGAGGCATGGTATAATCTTCCTCTTTCTCATTGTACCAGTACAGATCATTTTGCATATCAAATTCATGGTAATCACGAGCTGTACCAAATTGAGATAATCGATCCGACGAAGCTTGGGAGCTTACCCGGGTTGTTCGAATGCCATATGGATTAGTGAACTCTGTAGAGTAAAAATGTCCAAGTACTCAAAAACCAACAATAGTTGATGCTTTATCAGGCTAGTTGCCACAGGACAGATCAAAACTAATTGGTGCATCTAAAAAGATGCAGTAGGAAAGGAATATACAGGTATTAAGATATCATTACTGCAGCCAGATGAGCTGAAATTTCTAACTAATGACCCATTTTACACTCACTAATAACCCGTTTTGATTGAAAAAAAAA
Organism: Diospyros lotus; assembly: GCF_014633365.1. NCBI lineage: Eukaryota > Viridiplantae > Streptophyta > Magnoliopsida > Ericales > Ebenaceae > Diospyros > Diospyros lotus. The sequence continues at coordinate 35,339,578 of NC_068340.1, forward strand.
AAAAGTGAAAAGGGGAGTGCTATTAAAGAAAATTGATAAAAGTACCACGTTAGCAGATATTGCATATCATTCGGATAGCGTTTTAAATGAAATCACAGTGAAAAAAGAATGTTAAGATTCAAGAAAATATTACCACTTCAGAGACTCAAAGATGCTTGCATTTCCATGGAACCTCATAGAAAATAAAACTAATAGTTGTTTCAGTCAAGCAAATATGATACAACTGCACTTATCACTGATCATTGTTCTCTCTCTGTCTTTTTTTTTTTTTTTTTTTTGCTGCTTGGAATCGATGATAGTTTTGAGGAAATAGAGTAGCGAGTGAACAGAAACATGCCAGCAGCAGAGCTATTCCACTTATAGCCAAGAATAAAATAACAAGCCACTGAAAGAAATTAAAAAAAGAAAATAACGATAGAATTACTGGCCTTTAACTTAAAAAGGAGTTGACAACAGTCAATAGAACTTTTACATTGAGAGAGAAGGGATAATCACCACATACATATAAAGACAAAATACAATCAAATCGATAAAAAAAAAAAAAAAAAAAAATAGAAGTTTCAAGTATCAATCATTCATTAAAACAGTTCCAATTAAGCAACAATAAGGCAAAGGAATACGATAGTCATCCGTTGGTTGAAGAATTCCGAAATAAGAAAAATGGAAGCAAGATGAAAATGTAGCGACTGTAAAGAGATACTTGCATATTAACCTGAAGAACATAAATCAGTGGTGGAAGAACCCAAGCTAACGAACTCCTCAGAAGAATCATCGCCGCCGGAATCAACAACATCGGCTGTAGCATCCTCCTCCGGTTGACGCCGGCTGCCGGGAAGCTTCAACGGCGGCGGCAGCGGGACCATCGGAAACAGAAACTTCTCGAAATCAAAGGATCGCAATTCCGGCTTCTCAAGGACGTCCTCCATGAGCGCCGATTCGGAATCTGACAAGCCGTTCCTCCTCAGGAACTCCAGCACCGCTTCGATGTCGGACACCGCCATGTGAGAGATAATTCAAAGACGAAGCGAGATGTGATGAACAGAAGAAGGAGGAGGAGGATTCATGGAGGTGGAGTGAGGTAAGAGGGTTAAAAGTGGAATTTGATTGGGGAGGAGCTAGGGTTTGCATGCCTGTATAGAGAGAGAGAGAGAGAGAGAGAGTATAGATATAGAGAGAGAGAGAGCTAGAGGTGCTCCACTGCTGTAAAACTGAAGCCAACACGGGACAGGAAAGATCCCTCACCAACTTTGAAAAGCGACAAGGCGGGTCGGGTTTGAAGGTTTTCGGATTTCTGTGGATCCGAACTTGGAAACCGTTGAATCGTCGAGACAAAATTCCACCCTTTTCATTTGGCCACGTGGATCATCGTTGGCTCTAAGCGAACCGAGTAGCCGAGCAGAGCTTGGAGTAATTTGATTGATACAGTGAGTGATGGCCCATGAAGTAAGAACAGACGTCGTCGTTTTCTCTCGCACATGGGCATGGGTGGTGTGCTATGATTACAGTGGGTAAAATTATTGCTATTTGCCTTTCTTTTTTTTTATCTTATATATAATAATAATAATAATACTAACCTTTTCAGGCACGAAATGATTATGGTCATCGGTCAATATTGCAAACCCGAAATTATGAAGTTACCAATTTGCCCGGATTTGGTAAACTTTTCTAAACATTTAAAATACTTCTCTCATCACTAAATTTACTAACTCCGTATATGTAACGCTAACGTCTCAGTGTAGAAATATTAACATTTATAATTATTATTATATATACAAACAGCGGGGGGCGGGGGTTCGCATAAAGACGACGACAAGGTCTCTCCATCTATGAAGAAGCATTGTCCTCTTAGTCTTCTCGAAGAAGATCAGGTAAGCGTGTGGGACGTGGCAATGAATGAACGTACACGTGGATTATTCCGTTGTTTCGACGTCGTACCATGCGCGGACTATATTTGTTTCCTTGCGAAGTCCGCGCCGCGGGATGATTAAAATTACCAAGTTGTCCACTTTTTTTTTTCTTTAATTCACGTACTAATCTTCTATAATTAAGTATATATATATATATATATATTCGCTTTCATCCAAATGACGTGCTCTATTACTCACTCACTCACTGTATATCAAAATTAATTAATTGTAACTAAAGAGTGTTACTGTTATACCCTTCTGACGACAGCATTTATAACTTCTTATTATTTTTATCTTATATTTTATTTAAGCGCTTCAATTATAAAATTGAAGCTACAGAGATCACTTATTTATTAATAAATATTAGAAAAATATTCTAAATTAGAAACATTTTCGCCATTCATCGTAGGACCCTGCTAAATGGTCCGACAAGAAGGGACAACTCACCTGTCCGACCATTTAGCATTCTTTTTTAATCAAGTATTATATATGTTAAGGTAAATTAAAATATATTTTTTGAATTTTAACTCTTTACTCCTAAAATTTTAATTTTTGTTAATTAATTTTAAAAAGAGGTATGGTGATTAATTTAAAGAAATTTAAAATTGATAAGAACTAAATAATCAAAGTTGAATAAGTCTTTGATCAATTTATCATAATACTTTATAGAAATAAATTATTATTATTATTATTATCTTAAAATAAAAATAATTTCTTAAAACACGGTCCAATCTAACTTTTGGAAGGTGAATGAATAAATAGTACAACCCACCATGCAAGTGACCCTATAATTTTGTTGGTACCACAGTGCCACTATGGGCCCACAATCCTTTTCCCTTTCTCAGCTTTTCTGGCCCTTTGCATCTTTTTTTTTTTTTTTTTTCAGTTTTAATTTTATTTTTCCACATCTCAACATGGATTTCAAAAGGCTTTGGTGGTTTGGAGCTTTCAAATTTGAAGAGTTGCTTTCAGTTACAGACCCACTGACCAATTAACTTGCTGTACCTTCCATTTATTGGTAACAATATATTTGTTCTGTTGTCCCCAACGGGCATAGTACATGTGTTGGTATTAAAAAAAAATTAATTTAACCGCTATATAATTGATACAGGTCTCGTGTTTGAATTTCATCACTAAGTTTCATGATTTATCCCCTCAATAAAAATTTTAAAATTAAATTATGAGAACTCCCAAGATGTGAGATTTTACCTTTTGATTCCGAAACAATATATTTGTTCCGTTACTCGACCACCTCTTATATTGTTTGAAGCAAACAAAATGAAAAGGGGTGCAAGTTTCACAGGGCATGGGACTCATACTCACTCATAAAAGTTAAACTTTAAATTTTAAATTCTCTTGTAACTTGCATCAAATAATATAACAAATCCTTAATAAGAGATTGATATTGGTTGATAATCTCTTGGTTAATTAATCTTATGTAAATAAATATTTTATATAAATTAATGAAAAAGAAAACATTTTCTAAAGAAAGTTACATTTATTGTTATCTTATTTTAGTAATATCTTTTATCAAAATTTTAAATATAACATGCCTGAGTGGTAGATAAATGGCCAAAATATGAATATTAATTTGTTAAGCTAAATAATATTTTTTTATTTGTATAGAAATGGCCAAAGATCTGAATTTTATGTTTAAAAAGCCTTGAATGACTTATTAGGTTTATTTGTAGGCACTTATTATGTTGGTTGTGTGAGACGCACTCTTGTCTTAGGTTAAAATTTATTGAATTATTTTTAAATTTATAATTCGAGAAATTTAATCCTTTTTATAATTTTATTTTTTTTATAGAAAATTCAATTGACATAATTTTCAGGCACAAAATTAGAATTAATGTAAAAAAAAATAATCGAAACATCTGAATTAATCTTAAATAATTATACGCAATTTTATTATTACAAATCAATTTTAAATGGTGATTGAGTTTGTTTATAAGTAGAAAGGAAAAAACACATTTTAAAACACTCAATCTTAGATTGCCGATTAAATGAATTTAAAAAATAAATTTAAAACTTATTTATTAAACTAAATGAATGAGTTGTAATGTGAGTTAAGTTTGAAGTGGTTGATAAAACAAATGATCATGATTTGAGTAATTTTTTTACTAAAACTTTGAATGATTATGATATTGCTGGCTATAAAATATGTAGGGCCATATGATTTTGTTGCTAACTCTTATGAGAAAATGAAAGCAAATCTGTTGTTGTTTTAAGTCTTGCAGCTGAGGTTGGCGCTATTATAGTGGGGATTATTATTTTGGCAAGTGCTCCAGATCCGGTTGAGTTGAGGAATGGATATGTCATATATATTATAGGGTGGGGCGTAGCAGCAGCCTTGATGCCCTAAGTGCTCCACATCATCAGATTATATGTGTGTATATATATATTGTTGAAAAAAAAAAAAAAACTCGACAAGAGTGGACAGTAAATGTACGAAACTTGAGATGTGACAGTAAACATCACTGGGGTTAAAAATAACTTTCACTCTTCAATAAACAGTGCAGAGGCGAAGATGGTTATTCTCATAATACAACAAATTGTTTCAAAACTCGTATGCATTCATAAGTTTTGGAGAGAAAATGAGCAATGAAAAATCAAAGATGAACCCAAAAAAGTAATGATAAGATGAATGATCAAAATGACTACTGATTTTCATGTGTCATAGGTATACCAAAAGATTATTTTTTAGGCGAGAAATGATAACGTCAAGAGAAAATTGACAAGTGAAAAAAAATTGGTTCAAACAATTTAGAAGAAGATAAAATAAAGGAAAGAGAAAAAGATAAAAAAAAAAAAATAGTCAGCAAAGACCGATTCTTTCTCTAAGAATGAAGGCTAATTCAAAGCTCACATTTTTTAGTAAGACTAATTTAAGATGAATTTTGTAAAGGAAAAAAGAAAGCCAACAAAATGTTGCAAAGTGTGCACTAACTCGTGCCCAAAAGGGCAAATCGTTAATTTTGCTTTGGGTTGACTCAATTTCATTTGTGAAAGGCACAATTTTTTTAAAGCAGGTTTCATAAGTCCAAGTAAACTCTCTCTCTATATATATATAAAAGAAAAAAAATTATATTCAATCGGAGACAAAAGATACTATAAACCATTTAAAATACCACTTGATTTACAAGATATGGATGGACAATATATAGTTATAAGGTTGAATGTGGATAATAATGCTATCTATATATGGCAGAGACGTTCTTGCTCTTGGAGAAGGCAGGCTTGCTTCTCTTCTCCCTCCGATGGCAGTATGCGTACGCTGGAGGTCAATTATTAATTTGATTATCTGCCTTGGTGGTGCAAGCAACTCACTAGTTCAGTCGTCCCAGCATCTTCCACCTTCCAATCTCTATGGAGCAGTTCGTTTGTTGCTTCAATAATATGCCCTTGGGATGGGATGGGAGTGCATGCTCCCTTTCTCGTGCGTCCTGTTTGGCAAGAGACTTAGCTTTGTTCCTGATGGCTTAGCTGTTTGGGATGGTCAAGTGCTTCCTTGTGATTTTATTTTTAATATTTTGACTCTTTATCAATTATTTTAATTTTTCATGGTTCAAATTTAACACAAAACACTACGCATTTAATATAAGCTTTTCACTCAGTGGAGAGGGAATGTTAAAATTAAAAATAAAATAAACAAATCATAAAAGTGGAGTGAAAATTTTATAATTACAAAGTAAATTGGTGGCTCTTTCTCATTGTTGATATATGATAAATTGGTGGTTAGGTAATTATTTTTAACCAAATTGGTGATTATCAAGAATCAAACTTTTACGAGGACATAAACTAATCAATCAATCATTAGTTAAAATGCATGATTTGTAGATTATATTAAGTGTACTTAAATTTGCTCATCAATATACATTTAGTAGTGTTTGTTAATTAAAATATAAAAAAATATATATAGAATATGAAAAATATTTCGAACAAAAGTATTTTTCATTGTGTTTGTTAAATTTTATGAAAAAAAATTACATAATTTTTTATTATAAACTTTCTAGATAAATTTATCTATTTCTCCTTTCGGATAACTTAACTTGAATTTAATAAATAAATTATCTTAATAGAGATTTATCTTACTTATTTTAACAAATACTACTTCAACAGAAAATAAATATAAATTTTGATCATAAAAATGAAAGTTGAGAAGAAGGAAGTAGAGTAAGAATGAATAGTAATAACTAGAAATGTAATTAGGAAGGTGTTACCCCACACTTTCTTGCCTTCCAAGCAACATTGATGGGGAAATTATGAATGAGACCAATAAGATTAGGTTACATAATTGGGGTAACATGATTTAATCATGATGTGACCCAGCCAGGGCCAAGCTCAAACTTTCAAACCCACGTCAACTCTATATATGTTCTTGCCACTATTCCTTGCCAATTGTGCTTATCCCTTAAAGATTTATTTATGAGATTGTTACACCATTCATGGTTATTATAATTTTCAATGCACATGAATGAATATCATAATAGTAATAATTAAAGTACAGTCATGTACCTAAATTACTCCATACTATGATAACTAGAGGCAAAATAATGGGTATAATTAGGTTTTTTTTTTTTTTTTTTTCATTTTCTCACCTATAATGCCACAATATGTAAAGTTGTAGACGAACAGAGGTGTTCGCAAATAGCTTAAAACTTGATCCTATTCAAGCTGTTTCAAACTTGTTTATTTAGTTAAGACAAAAAGTCAGTTTTGGTACATGAACTTGGTTGTTTTTGTTAATTTAATCCATAAACAGTTTTCTTTTTGGTCGATTGAAAACAAAAATATATAATTTTGGCCAATTTCATACAAATAAAACTGTTATAAATTCCCCATTGTAATTTGTTCTTATTACGGGCATTTTCTAAACCATCTTGGGCTATTGACAAGACTGCTACGGGTTGGGAATGGCCCAATAAGAAGACCCAACCTCTCACAGCCCGATAGGCCCAAGATCGAAGTTATCTCTACGAGGTCGCATGACTACTAGAGCGCAAACTCTGATCATGATAGCAAGCGAGCTCCTAGTGATGACTCTAAGCTCGTTGGTCAACCCGATCAGCTCGCAATAAAGACCACAAAGCAAAATAACTAGATTTGATGCCTACCTGTCCTTATCTGTGGCAACCAGTCCCCATATGGTACGAAACTTTTATTCCTTATTTTATGGAAATAATAAGGACACATTGTTCCTCACGATCTAGCCCCATTGTTTTAAACTTTGTGAAAATTGTCAATACCCCACATTATAAATAGGGGACAGTCGTGGATTAAGCATCATTTCAACCGAACCACGTAAAAAAATTTTGCCTATTATTTGTTGATAGTGTTATTGTTTTCTTCCCCTCGTATTTATGATTACTGGATTAGTACGGACCAACGAATCTCGGTCGACCATTTCTGAACGTAAACAGGTCTATTTGCACAGAAGGTCCCTTATGTTTTTAAAAATACCTCTAAAAACCCATATGATTTATCCTTTTTGGCTCTTAACAGTATTTAATTTAATGTTGGGTATTAACCAAAAATAAGAATTAAAAAATAAAAATAACTGGTTCATCTTCTCATATGGGGCGATGGGTTTATCGGCCCAATTCTTCTTCATTGGGTTGGATACTTGGTGGGCTTGATTTGCATTTGGTCGAGCCGTTTGTCAACTGCGATTTTGCAAGAGACCAAATTTGCGTATTAATCGAGAAAGTTACTAAAATGGTATCCGTGGGCTTCTTTTCGGATCAGATATAATCCCCAAAAAATTAAAAAGAAAAAAAAAAAGCAGTGAAGAAAGTTACCGATTTTATGTATTAATTAAAAAATTTTGGTTTCAACAGGAAAGGGGAATTTATGAGATTTTTTCCTTTTTTTTTTAAATTTTCCTAATATTTTCAAGGCCGTGGGATTAAACAAATTGGGCGACATAAAAATAGAATAAACTATGCATGCCTTCAGAAATATTTTAAAATTATAGGGGGTTTAAGGAAATTTTATCCTAATTTTATTTATATGAAATTGACTAAAATTATAACTTCATATTTTCAATTGACCAAACAAAAAGTTTATGAATAAATTTAACCAAAACTTATAAATTCAAGTGCCAAAAGCGACAATTTGTCTATTTAAAATATAGAAATTTAAATTTAAATTTTAAACTAACGAGACAAGATTGAGATTTAAAATGCTCTTCCCCTATAAACTCGTTTGGGGGTTGGTATAATTGATATTTTTGTGATATTATTTAAAATTTAAGCAATGTGTTATATTTTGTGTTTGCTTTTCCAAGTAAACTTTGATAATACGTGTGTTTTAACCCAAGCTTCCTTACCTTTTTATTTTTTAATTTTGGATGTTAGTATTGGCTTTACATCAGTTTCAAAGCTCTAACTTTGTAAATCAACTTGTTTAGTGTAAATAACTTAAGCATGATGTCATAACCCAGCATTTTCATAGCTACTCAAATCAACACTGGTGTTAGCTACGGGGACGAACCGTCCTAATCAGTAACCCCTAATAGCCCTACTCTTACCTGACAGGACAAGGATTTTCCCCACCACACTTTCCAATAGGGCATGCAGTTAGGCCAACTCGAGCCTGATCTTTTCACAATATCAATGTTATTAAAGTTACGCCGAAGCTCTTACGCACCAAGGCGCACTCTGGGTGCCTGAAAGCATCCTAGGCAGGCACATACAAGGCACGCCTTAGACTTTTTAACTATTTTTTCAAACTTCTTATTTAACTGTTTATTATTTTATTTAATTTTTTATTATTTAAAATTTAAATTTATTATTTCAACTATAAATTTAACAATAAATAAAAAAATTACTATTTCAAATGCTCCAATTGAATTTGAATTAGATAAAAATAGATAAAGAGAATTGAACAAATTCAAACATGCAATAACAAAATGTAACATTACTGTCATCACATCATCACCAAAACCTTTGTACTTGCAACCATCTTTCATAGGCTTCTATATATCATCTATGATCTCTGGATGCAAGAAATAGACAAAAAGAGACAAAGAAAATTATATTTTCATAGACTCAAGTTAAATAGTGATTTTTCTTAATTTTCCAACTTCTTTGATTGTATTTTATTTACTTCAACAATATTTTGTTAAAGCTATGCAAGTTTCCATTTTCTTTAAAATTATATTATTCCAATAATAAAAAACCAAACTAAACTCAATATCCAATGATCAATATCCTATTGATGTTATCATTTACTTTTCATTTGTATAAGTTTTCATTATACAAAAAAAAGATGTAAATTCAAGTTTAATACCTACCAAAAAAAAAGTACGAAACTATCATCACTTAATAACCATAGAAATCATCCAACAAGAGGAGTAAATGATGTAGAAGAAGATATTTGAGATAATACTTTTAATGATGAAAAAATAAAAATATTTGATCTTAATGATAGAATAATTATTAGATTATTTAAAATGCACAATTAATCAATCTTGATTAAGATTTAAGACTTATAATTTCTTTCAAGATTTAATTTAAAAAGAGTTTTTTAGATTACATCTTTTGACATTTTTTATTATTCTTTTCAATAATATATGTTAAATTTTTTAATTTCTTTAACAACATACATGTAAATATATTATTGAAAATTAAAACTTATTTTATACTTTATTTTTTTTAACTAAAATATATATATATTTTTTAATAAACATGCGCCTAATTTCATCAAGCGCATGTTTCGCCACCTCAAGCTCCAACACCCTTTTATATCTTGAGCCTTTAATAACATTGATCTACATATAGAATAGATAATATTTTTTTTTTATTTTTATCATCTTTTTCTATGTTTGACTAAACTAAATACCATCCTGCCGTGACTCGGATTGAAAACAAAAAAAAAATAATTGAAACCTCTCTAAACAACCCGATCCTGGTTAAAAAGTCTTTAACCATGCCCCAAGCAATGTGAGTCCTCACAAATTTGGGTCATTTTGCCAGTCTTAATCAGCACCTAACTTAACCGCGTCCTCAATAAGCTAGGTTAGCCTACCTTTTTGTCACACGTTTTAGAAGACAAGGAAAGAAGCAAAAGTCAAAAGGAAATTTTTAGAGAGAAAAAGTAGTGAAGCTTGGATTTTGATTCAACTTCTAATGAATACAAATGAAGAACTTAACTTCTTATATAAAGCTTGGATATTTAACACATTTACAAGCCACCATATTCTTACCTACTACATTCATTTGAATCTTTCCTCGAAAACTTACTACATTCCAAAAAGTACAAAAGTCATCCAAAACATAAAATATACAAAAGAATAAGATAAAAATATATAATGTTTTCACAATATCTTGGAAATCATCTAAAAGATCTACAACCCCTTGGCATATGACCAAAAAAATTTCACAATTCCCTAGAACAAACTAGAGATTTCAAAAATCTTCTACGATAATCCCTTTTGACTTAACTGCATCATCGAATCAATACATGCTCAAATTACTGGAGCGTGACTTTTAAGCCCTAAATTTGAACTTGACTCGAGGTCTAATTCGAACCTCACAAAATCTAATCAAAGAATTGCTATTGCTGTATATTTGCCGAAGGAACAGTCAATAAAAAAGATTTTAAAGCTTGTGGGTTTATCCTTGTACCTATTTACCAACACTCTCTTATCCATCCAAGACCATTGCATAAATAAACTTGGCATTCAGTGAAAAAAAGGAAGCAAAATGATACCTGAGATGGAAGCAATCCATTTTGACAACAATTATAAGTAGCAATGGGGCACGGAACTTCGAGATTATTGGCTCAAAATATGAACCTAAACTACAATTTTTAAGATGAAGGGATATGGTGTCAGATCAATTTGTGAACTTTGGACACACTAAATGGTGCTGGCAGTGATTGATTGTGCAATAAAATGAGCCAGCTGGTGGTGTTATTTGGCCTCATGCAAGTATGCAAGCTAGGACCAAGGAATCCGAACGCAATTTCTTGATTAGTTTTCTCTAGTTACCACGAGAAGGACAGGCTCCAATAGAGAATACTTCAATAATGTTAAGCAGATACATTTTTCAACAATAGCAAGGAAAATGATACCTGACAATGTCTTTTTCACAGGCTCATAGCAGCAGGAGCAAATAATTATCATTGAAAGAGAAAACACGAAATAAACTTCTCACAAGCTATTGTAACATAACTTATTTGCTACCACTTTATACAAAACCTGAATGGTACAACGACCAGGAAAATTTGAAAGTTCATGGTTGAAGCATCAAACAATTTTTGATAAGTGAATGCATGCACCTTACTGCTATGACATCACATCTTATTGTTTACATTACTATTTTGATTCCACCTGAACATAATAGCATCATGTAAAAGTGCAAGCCGACAAACATCATCAAACACTCAATTTAGCCAACGCCAAGTACTGCACATCATGTAAACACATGCACGTAAACATAAAAATGAACTATGCAAATAATGCAAGTAACCTTTTGATGCATCAGCATATTCTTTATTTATTAGTGTTTTTATTTTATTTTTATTTGTTTAGTTATGGTTAGTATTTGCGTTATGAGGTTCTGTAAACTTTTTGGTATATTAGCTTTAATATGTAGCCACGTGATTAGGATATGACTATTAAATAAATGGATGGCTAAGATATTGTGATCAAGGACTAGGTTCTCTTAAAACTCTAATTTTAAGATCTTGGTTCCAAATTTGATCTTATGCTATTTTTGCGCTAGTTTTTGCTTATTCTTCCTCTCACACTGCAGCCTAGTGGACTCAGTTGACTAATTGAGAAGTGAAAATGCTGGAACTGGCTTTTTTGCAGGAAAATGTTTCTGCTGATGGGGTTACGTGATGAATGCAGATGAAAGTCAAAGAAAGTTGATATTAAAGCTGCTGAATTTACACTTATATATAAATAGGATGGAAGAAAAATGGGACTGTGTTATTCACAGAAGTTTGAGTAGAAGACTCATAGAGAAGTTTTTTTTTTTTTTTTTTTCCAGATGACTTTAAGCCTTTCTTTTTCTTTTTGACAAATAAAGTATAATGCAGCAACTGCAAAGAAGGGGCTGAACCCTAAATGAAAAATTTGTACATCTATAGGCATACACGAATCATGTATAAGCTGCATAGAAGAAGCAAAAGAGAATTGGCAAAGAACTAGAAGTGGAATGCCTTCAAAACTCCTATGCTCTCTCACCAAACACACCACAGGACAGAAGAGGACTAATCTTCCAGGGGCTTTGTGTTTAGAAGAGACCCACCAGTGACCCACTAGTAACGAGTTTTTCTCAATAAGCTAAGTTAGTATAATCTACTGAATAGCCACCACAACACCCAAAAAGAAAAGAAGGAAGAATCAGCCATAGAGGAGTCTTCAATCATTGTTAAGAGTGCCAAATAATGTCTTGAGTAAACTTCAATGTCACCAGAATTGCACCTAAAGTGCAGCTGCCAAACTTATTATCCAAAAACAGAGATAGAAGAGGTAGAGAGAAAGAAAAACTCAGATCTCTAAAACTGTATTCAGTTAGGTTCAGGTATATGTATACCTGCTAGGTACAAGTATGTACAGCACACAAGCTATCTACAACATACAAGTTAACTAGCTCTATTACGTAAAATACTAAATGCATTCTCAACATATCCCATCCTAAGGGTAGGAGAATCACTATCCACTACCACCTCCCAAGAACTTGGAGACTTAAAAAAGGATTCAACTCAAGAAGATATCTACCAGATGCCTTTTGCCACACTAATTGCTGAGGCAAAACCTCACCTAGGTATATTTAATGCCTGAAATCATAGTGTCAACACTATACTGGACTTGTCACTTGAACGGTATTGGTACGAGACAATGCTAGCTACCATTTTGGATACATCACTATAATAATAATTCAGTAATATGCATTATGAAAATATACACACACATAATAAAAAATTTTATACAATGACATTAAAGAAATATATAAAATCATTACATTTGTTGATGTGTCAACATACTTTTATAAACAAATAGTTTGGCATAATAACACAGCAATCGTTTGTGATATGAAAGTTGAGCAGGGCCAGCTTAAGAGTTGGTGGGGCTCTAGGCAACAATTATTTTAGTGCCCTAATAAAAAATAATAAAAATTACTGAAAATTTATTTTCCTTGCCTTATGAGATGCAAAATCACTAATCAAATTTTTATATTCTAGTTTAGAAAACAAATCTTTTTCAATTGACAATACAACAATGTCTATATCTTTACATTATAAATATTTACTAAAGGGGGGTTTGTTAAAATAACTAAGATAAAAGGTATCAAGATAAGCTTGGAATACATTCCAAATCAAGATATGAAATGATCAAGATAAGACTGGAAAGCATTCCAAGATTTCTATCAGAGTGTTTGTTAAATTTTTTGGAATCCATTGATAATTGTATTTTTTCTTTTTATGTGTTTGTTAATGCATATGATAAGTACCAAGATAAGAGTTTTTTTACCAAAATATCCCTATTATTAAATTTATGATTAAAATACTAATTTATGATTAATATGAATTTTCAAAAAATAATAATAATAATAAAAATATTTTATTTTCTAAATTCATGTTCAAAAATAAATTTAAAAGGAGTTGAAAAGTAGAAATAATTATTATTAGAATTACAAATTGGTGAAATGATAATAAAATATAAAATTAAATAAAATAATTTAAAAATTGGTGAAATGAATTATACTAGTTAATAAAATATATAGATAGAGATAGAGATAGAGAGAGAGAGAGAGAAATTTAAATTTTAAAAATCAATGAAATGAATAATGTCATTTAAATTTTAAAAATTGTCAAAACATATAACAATCTAGAAATGTATTAAAAAATATTAATTATAAGACTTAAATAAATAAATTTTTTTAATAAATTTAAATCTTTAAAATGCATTAAATGACATTAACTATCCTACAAGTGACATATAAGTAATTGAGTCTTATTTTGAAAGAGCCAGATAAATTTATCCAATGGGGGAGGTCGGATAAATTTATCTTGAAAGGGAGAGATAAGAGGTTACGTGAGGTTTTTCCAGAAATGGTTAGATAAATTTAACAAACACGTTGGAAAGATCAAACATCTAGAATGCTTCCTATATTTGACATTTTCTCCCTCTTATCTTGATTAACAACACCCCCTAACCGTATTAATAGCAAACAACATATCATACCAAAAAATTATACCTAACAGAAATTCAAAATTTTTAATCTAATAAGTTGCTAAAGAAATAGCTTCACTTTTTGTTTCAAGATCCTCACTAGTTTCTGCTAATTGATATAAAGCATCTCTTATTTGTGGAGCTTGAAACCTTATTACTTTAACACATTCAATATAACTTTTTCAACATATTTGTGATATTGGCTTAAGTGTCAAATTAAAAACACAATTTTGTAAACGAAAAAAACAATGAGTTCATGTGTGTTACAACTCTTTGGGTAGAACTCACCTCCAAAAGCTAGCTGTCAAAGGGAGAGTGCCCAAGAAGTTATAAATCCCACACCAAGAGCCTAAACTTCTGATGTGGGACAACTCTCATACCTTGCAGTGGATCATAACATACCACCACACTCTATAGTCCGACGCTAGGTTGTGCACTAGCCACGGCTAGTCTCGGACGAACACTGCAATACCGATGTCACTGCATGATTGCAACTGGGAGACATGAGGCTTTGATACCACTGTTACAACCCTTTGAGTAGAACTCACCCCCAAAAACTAGCTATCAAATGGAGGATGCCGAAGAGGTTATAAATCCCACACCAAGAGTCTAAATTTCTGATGTGGGACAAATCTCATACCTTGCAATGGGCCATAACAAAGCATTGTGTGACTCCAATAAATGTCATAGCATCAGCACATAAATTAGTTATATTGCAAATAACTAAATTAAAAATTGTGACAACCACATGGTGTATAAAATGCTCTAGAATTTATATCTAATAATCTTTTTTGCACACCTTGTTGTTTACCATTCATATTAAATCCATTATCATATCCTTGCCCTCACACATTATTTATATCAAGTTCAAAAAAATTTATTTTACTTGTGAGTATATTAAAAATATCTTGACCAGAGGTATCATCTACTTTTAAAAAATCTATAAAATCCTCTTTTATTTTTATCAAAATTGTTGAAATATCTACACATCTTAATATAAAAAACATTTTTTTTAATGACTTGCATCTGGGATATAATGAAGTATAATTGAAAAATATTTTGATTTTTTTAACATTGATATTTCTTATTTTTAATGCCAAAATATTTATCAACTTATTTTGTATATTATGACCAAACTATGAATTTCTCTGTTTTGAATGCGTCTAAGGTGTTTTTGTATTATTGGATCAAACTAAGCAATCATTTTAATTAAACTCAAAAAATTTCATTATTATCTTGATAAATCTTCTCATTTGTACCGCGAAATGCCAAATTATTTTTTGAAAGATTTCAAACAATAACAATAATTCTTATTAGTACATTCTTCTAGTGCTCTTTTTTTTATTTATTTTCTCTTATTAATGTTGATCAATTGTTTAATTTTTAAGTAATCTCATCTCAACATCAACCCAAGTGTTCATATTTACAACATGTTCATTACTTGTTTCGTGACTTTAAAGTTTGGCACTAAAATTTTTCTGATCTCCACAACCTATATTTGATTTCAAATTAAATAATTTACAATAATAACAAAATACTTTTTTGAACATATTAGTCATTTTCTATCATGTTTTTCCATTTAATAAATTTCGAATATAATGAATTGTAGAAAAGTGTATAGAATTTTTATCTCATGGAAAATCTAAAACATATCTAATTGGACCTTTCTCAACTAATAAATCAATTAATCTTGAGTTTAAATTTTTCTATTATACCGGATTATAAAATATTTTTAATAGTTGTTTCATCTTCATCATTAACATTTTTATTCTTGTCGATTAGAACATCTACTTCTAAATTTTCATCATATTCTTCACTATTTTTTGGTGAACTTGAGCTGTTATACAAAAAAATTTCTTCACAATTTTTAACTAATTTTTCATTTAAATCTTTATTTTGCTTTCCTACCATTTGGTGTTTAGTATTAATAACAAATCTATCAAGTGCACCTTTTTGGGATTGAATTAAATTTTTCACATTTTTTTTTTTTTTTTTACTTTTTCAAATCCAAATTCATACTTTCTAATAGACATTTTTATTCAAACAATAATTAATTTAGAGCCCTTAATATTATTTTGTTAAAATAAAAATAATTAAAAAAAGTGAAAGGAAGTAGGAATTGTAGCACTTGATTAAGCTTTTTAATTGCACTTTCAAGTGAAATAATGATAAAACTTGAAATTATTACCTGCAAAAAAATAATCAAAACATATGCCGTTAAAAACTAACCATGATATTGAGATAAAATAACAATAAGATCCAATATCATGGTTAGTTTTTAACGACGTATGTTTTGATTACTTTTTTGCAAGTAATAATATGAAGTTTTATAACTATTTCACCAAAAAGTACAATTAAAAGTGTATAATCAAGGGCTAAAGTTACTAATTCTTTTCACTTTTATAATTATTTTTATTTTAACAAAATAATATTAAGGGCTCTAAATTAATTTTTGTTTGAATAAAAATATCAACTAGAAAGTATGAATTTGGATTTGAAAAAAGTAAAAAAAAAAAAAAAGGTGAAAAAACTAATTCAATCCAAAAAAGATGCACTTGATAGATTTCTTATTAATACTAAACACCAAATGCTAGGAAAGTGAAATGAAGATTTAAATGAAAAATTAGTTAAAAATTATGAAAAAAAATTCAATATAACAGTTCAAATTCACCCAAAAAAATAGTGAAAAATATGATGAAAATTTAGAAGAAGATATTCTAATCGACAAGAATAAAAATGTTAATGATGAAGATGAAACAACTATTAAAAATATTTTATAATTCGACAAAAAAATTAGATTCAAAACTAATTGATCTACTAGTTGAGAAAGATCCAATTAGACATATTTTATATTTTCCATGAGATAAAAATTCTAGATACTTTTCTACAATTCATTACATTCAAAATTTATTAAATGGAGAAAAACATGATAGAAAATGACTAATATATTCAAAATAATTAGATAAAGTATTTTGTTATTGTTGTAAATTATTTAGTTTGAAATCAAATACAAATCAATTAGCAAATAAAGGATGTGGAGATTGGAAAAATCTTAACATCAAACTTTAAAGTCACGAAACAAGTAATGAACATGTTGTAAATATGAACATTTGGGTTGATGTTGAGATGAGATTACTTAAAAATAAAACAATTGATCAACATTTACAAGAGAAAATAAAAATAAAAAAAAAGCATTAAAAGAATGTATTAATAAGAATTATTACTATTGTAAGAAATATTTCAAAAAATAATTTGTCATTTCGCAATACATATAAGAAGATTTATCAAGATAATAATAAAAAAAATTTGAACTTCATTGAAATGATTGCTTAGTTTGATCCAATAATGCAAGAACACCATAGTCGGCATTCAAAACGGAGAAATTCATAACCATTATCTTGGTCATAATATACAAAATAAGTTGATAAATATTTTAGCATTAAAAATAAAAAATACCATTGTTAAAAAAATCAGAATATTTTTCAATTATACTTGATTTTACCCCAAATGCAAGTCATGAATAACAAATGTCTTTTATATTAAGATGTGTGGATATTTTAACAAATTCGATAAAAATAAAAGAGTATTTTATAGATTTTTTAAAAGTGAATGATACCTTTTGTCAATATATTTTTAATGTACTCATAAGTGAAATAAATTTTTTTGAACTTCATATAAATAATGTGAGAGGGCAAGGATATGATAATGGATCTAATATGAAAGGTAAACAACAAGGTGTACAAAAAAGATTATTAGATATAAATTCTAAAGCATTTTATATACCATGTGATTGTCACAATCTTTAATTTAATTCTTTGTGATATAGCTAATTCATGTACTGATACTATGATATTTTTTGGAATCACACAACACATATACTCATTATTTTCTTCTCCTACAAAAAGATGAAAATTTTTACAAGATAATGTTTTTAATTTGACACTTAAAGCTATTATCACAAACACATTGGAAAAGTTGTATTGAAAGTATTAAAACAATAAGATTTCAAGCTCTACAAATAAGAGATGATT
The DNA here is from genome assembly GCF_014633365.1 of Diospyros lotus. Lineage (NCBI taxonomy): Eukaryota > Viridiplantae > Streptophyta > Magnoliopsida > Ericales > Ebenaceae > Diospyros > Diospyros lotus. Next base: position 35,357,706 of record NC_068340.1, read on the forward strand.
TATATCAGTTAGCAGAAACTAGAAAGGATACTAAAACAAAAAGTGAAACTATTTCTTTACCAACATATGAGATTGAAAATTTTGAATTTCTGTTAAGAACTTATTATTTGGTACGATATGTTATTTGCTGTTAATACGATTAGTAAATATTTATAGTGTAAAGATATGGACATTGCTACTGCAATAGATCACTTGAAATGTCTTATTTCTTTTTTAAAAAAATTATAGAGAAAATGGCTTTAAATCTTCTATAATTTCTACTAAAGAGATTGCAGAACAAATGAATATAGAACCAAAGTTTCGTGAAAAAAAAGTATAATAAGAAGAAAGAAACAATTTGATGATTATGAAAATGAGATGAAATTCTATTAAAGAATCTTTTGAATTAATTATTTTACATATTTAATTGATCATGTTATTTCCTCTCTTCAAAATAGATTTGAACAATTTAAAATTTACGAAAATAATTTTGGTTTCCTTTATAATGTAGAAAAGTTAAAATTTCTTCATGATGATAATTTGAAGAAAAATTGTATAAATCTTGAAAATTTTCTAAATAATGGTTTAGATTTATTTTCAAAATTAAAAGTTTTAAAAGAAATTATAACCATAGAAATGAAAACACCACTTGTGATACTAAATTTTATAAAAAGATAATTTTTTTCCCAAATGCATAGATAACTTATAGAATATTATTAACCATTTTTATTATTGTAGCTTCAATAGAAATAAGTTTTTCAAAATTAAAATTAATAAAATATTATTTACGTTCAACTATGTCACAAGAAAGATTTAAGTAATTTGACTATATTGTCAATTGAAAAAGATTTGTTTTCTAAACTAGAACACAAAAATTTAATTAGAGATTTTGCATCTCATAAAGCAAGAAAAATAAATTTCTAGTAATTTTTATTATTTTTTATAAGGCCACTTAAATAATTATTTCCTAGGCCCCACCAACTCTTAAGTTGCCCATTACTCCACACTCAACAGCCACAATCTTTTTAGAGTCTACCTTAATCCCTTCTTTGGACACTATGTGGCAAAAGAATGCCACATTGTCTAAAATGCCATACTTTCTAGGATACTAGGTATTGAAGGATGGGAGTTTTGCCGTTACCCAACCCCACATCTGTAGTTTACTAGAAATGTCTTACATACATCACTTGGTTCCATGAATCCAATAGTCAACGTTAATAGGTAAGTTTGAGTGAGGATCTCCAGTGTTATATGTCAAGAATCAGAGAATTAGGAGATAAGCAAAACAGTTATGCGTTAGAGTTGTTATTTTTATAGTTATGCAGTAGTGGAATGTTATTTTTACAGTTATGTAGTAATGAAGTGTTATTTTACGGTGATAACTACTGTAAATAACTATTGGGATAACCTTATATAAAGCTATACCACAATATGCTGAGATAACAAAGCAATTACATTGAAGTTATCTCATTTTTCTCTCTATTTATTCTCTATTTCCCTCTGTTCTCTCTATTTTCTTCCTAAATTCTCTCATTTCTCTATTTCCATGTGTTCTCCTCTATTTTTCTCCCTAAATCTTCTCATTTCTCCCTCTCTTTCTTTCTTCTTTCATGGATGTCAACTAGAATTCTAGATTTGAAACCTATGATTTTGACAATTGGTATCAGAGCAATAGATTCTTGAACTATTTATTTGATAGTTTGGATCTATTAGAGATGGTAGACAGAACTGGAATGAAACAATTAGAGGCGTATGTTAACCAAGTTAAGTTTGTGGTGACTAATTTGCACAACCAAATGGAGGCCTTGGAAGAAAGATTGAGTAAGCATCACGAAGCAATTCAATCATTGGAGAACAAGTTAGATGCTTTAATAAATGGACTGGCTAAAAGACTCGATGGGTTCTTACAGATGTTTTCCAAAATTCTGCAAATCAACTTACCGGGAGACTTTCGACTTAAGGAGAATCCTAATCCAATTCTGGAAGATAATGAGTCCCAATTGAAGGAAAATGAACGACATGTCAAAGCTATACAAGAAAGCTTGAATGTTGAATCTCCATCTCGAGACAGAAATGCAAATATTTATCAATCTATACCTTTCCCTAGTCAATAGGGTTCAGGATATGTGCTAGATGTAACACTGAGACTGGTTATAGAAGATTCCTTAATTGCATGGGTGTAATTTGGCATCCAGAATGTTTCAGATGTCATGCTTGCAATTAACTAATTTGCGATTATGAGTTTTCTACGTCTGGGAATTATCCTTATCACAATTCACAAGTCTTGCTACAAAGAGCACTCGGTGTTGTTAAAGACCCAAGGCGCACTAAGGCGCAAAGGGTCTTGGAGCCTAAGACGCAAGGCGAGGCACGTGCTTGGTAGGTGCAAGGCACATGCTGACTAAGAAGAAAGAAAAATATACTTCTTAATTGAACAATAAGTCATAAAATAGATCATAATCACATATCAACATTTATGTTATCAAAAAATTCAAGAATTCAACATTTATGTTATCCAAATCACATAGTCTTTTGGCCTTCTATAAATTAGATGAGCTGGAGCATGATGATATTTTTGAGTTTTGCTGATTTTTTAATATTGTATTTTATTATTTTCTTTCTCTTTAAGTTTTAACAGAAAAATGTTTAAAAAATAAAACATGCTGATTTTTCAGCTGCACTTGAGGGAGGTGCGCCTGAAGGGCCTAGGCACACCTAGTTGGATCTCACCTCGCCTGGGCATGGCAAGGCAAGATGGCTACGCTTTGAGGGGCCCTGCGCCTTGAGGGGCCTTGTGCCTAGGCGCGCCTTTAACAACACTGAGAGCACCATCACCCAAAATGTGACGTCTGCAAGCATTTTATACCAACAGATGCTACTGCATTAATTGAATATATAGAGTGCATCCTTTTTGGGTCTAGAAGTACTGTCCTTTTCATGAGCATGATGGAACTCCTCGGTGCTGTAATGGAAACAAGGGAAACAAGATATGTTGCCCTAGATGATGGTCGAAAGCTCTTCCTAGAGTGTCTTGACTCAAAAATAATGGATACTAATGAGTGTCAACCCCTTTATCTTGATATACAAGAATTTTATGAAAAAATTGAAGTGGTTGATAAAAATTTCCTCGAAGATGCACCCAGATAACAATACTAGGGAATTTTTGTCAAATCTCCTAACTCAATTTCCTCTAGTTGCTCACAGTTCCTTTGATTTTCTTGAGGATGAAAAAATTTTGAAGGAAAGGGAAATATCGGAAATCAAAGAATTATGAGAGGAATTAGGAGATAAATAGAGCAGTTATGTGTATTGGAGTTGTCATTTTTACAGCTATGTAGTAATAGGGTGTTATTTTTTACAGTTATGTAGTAGTGTAATGTTATTTTACAGTTGTGTAGTACTGATAACGACTGCAAATAATTGTTGGGATAACCCTATATAAAGTTATACCAAAGTATGTCAAGATAATGAAACCATTATATTGAAGTTATCTCTTTTTTCTCTCTATTTATTCTCTGTTTCCATTTGTTCTTCTCTCTAAATTCTCTCATTTCTCTCTATTTTCTGTTTTCAATCTGTTCTTCTCTCTGTTTTCTCCCTAAATCTTTTCATGCCTCCCTCTATTTCTTTCTTCTTTCATGGCTATCAAGTAGAAATCCTAGATTTGAAACCTAGGATATTGACATTATACAAAACCAATTCTACTTAGCCCTCGATAATTTTTGCAACTTTCTATCAAATTTTCCAATTTCACATATACTAAAAATGAAAGCAAATTAAAATATTTATTTTTTCCAGGCAAATTAAACTTTATAAGCATCTAATTGCAATGCTTTTTTTGAATCAGGTTGCTTTCTAATTACAAGCTTAATACATTATTAAAGCAATGTAATTACTTTTTCAAGCCTTTTTCTTAGTAAATTAAAACATTATACACAACTAAGCACATCCAATTACACGGATTCAAAACATTTTCCCATAAATAAAACAGTGAACAGAACCAATTATACATATCTTGAGAATGTAGCACGTGTTGGATAATGAAATATCTCATTTTCAACCAAACAAGACCGGTCTAAGCCAGTAACTATTGGCTATTAAACCTAATGCCAAAAGCTATGATTGGATACATAGATACAATCGGAGACCATCATCCAAGTCATACCAAACATGCAAAACTACAAACCAGAGCTTCGAGGTGTTACTTATTCTATTGCTTTTATTTGAAGGTTTATTCTGGTTTCACGGCAGGTCTAAGGAGTAGTTCCAGTCTGTGTGTAGTTTTGCTTGTCTAAGGGTGTCAATATTTCAGCTTTTCTTATGACCTCTTTTCTTTTTTTCTGGGTGTTTCTATATGCATTCTGGTTTAGTTAGTAGTTTATTGGTCCTGCTAATTCCGTTGCTGTTCTCATTCAAGTTTCTTCTGGTTCTAAGGCTAACATAAGGTGCAATTCTTGGTGCTATATAATTCTGCTCATAGAAGGGGGCGCTGCTATTTTATTTTTTCATCTGAAATTTGCTGTCATAAACCTTCAGGTTTCAAGGCTAATTCTATTACTTTTGAGTCTTTGGTACTTTACCTTGTTTAGTCTATCTGTGCCTGAGTTGACAAGGTCTATTATGCCTGAGAGAAATTAATTTGCTACAGAATTGCGTAATCAGCGTATATCAGCACACAATATTTATATCACGTATCATAGATCAACCAATTAAAAATTATCTCAGTAAAAGAAATAAATTCAATCAGCCAACAAGAATGCAATAAATGTTAAGAGTCAGCATGTAACATATAGCAAAACAATTTCATTTTTTTATTTTTTTAGATAATGTTGAACATGTATTCGCATTTAAAAAATGTGGCCATGGAAAATATGTGTTTAGGAAAGTTTCTTAAAAGATCAGTCACTGTACTTATTTATAGCTACTACAGACCAAATCAATCATAATTTAGACCAAATCAATCATAACATACTTTCGCATATACTTGCATTTGTTCGCGGCAGCATGGTGGTCGGGGCTGACGGACGCATTATTGAGAGAGATGGATGGAGACAAACACAGTGCGCGGCGCTATCAGAGCTGAGAATGCTAGGGTTTTCCTCCGATAAAAAACAAGAGGAGAGCCGATTCATCATTGAAGTGTGTTCCACTTCCATCCTATCAATTTAAATTTAAATTTAAATTAAAAAAAAAACACGCTTTATTTTCGTTTTTAAGTTATTAATTAATAAACTTGTTTACGTTGGCTGGCTCAACCCCGAAGGTTCCTTTCTTTCTTATGCACAAATCACATAAAGTTACATTGAATCGGTCCAGAGACAAAGCCTTTCATGTCTACATCAAGACAAGAGTCATGATTGCGTCTAGTCTAGATACACCCAACAAAAATAAATACATTCAACGTTACGGTAATTTATAATTTAACTTTATTACTTTTATTTGTTGTCTTACGTTGCGAGGTAGAATAATAATCATTTTAAGTGGCGTAACTTGACAGTCAAAACCTAATGGTAACCGTAATGCATCCAATTTATAGTTCTAGATTATAATTACCATGCCGCTTCACCCATCTACCGTGACCAATAATTATTTATTGTGAATGGTAATATAATTAATTTTATATATATAGAATAATCATTTATTATAATTAATAATCACCAACTAAAACCAATCACATGATATTACATTAATTTTTTTTATTAGTTTCACACCATCACGAGCACTACCTTGAGGGGGAGTTAAATCAAGAACTGCAGCCAGATTAGATCCCAAACACACTCATTAACGTGAGAACGAAATACTCATCATTAGATCCCCTGATCAATAGATTATGCCCTGAGAGTGTGATATTGTATTAGTTGATAGGATGATTGTTGAAAATAGGGTTATCACTAATTGTTAATAAATTTATTTTGTTAAAAATAGGATGATTGAGAACATGGTTGATTGTGTTTTTAAAAAATGTGCCTGATGATTTGGTTATTAATATTAGTTTAACTAATTATTAGTAAAATATATATATCAATTTTTTGAATTTATGTGTGATTTAAGACAGGGTATAGACTATTATCTAATTAACCTGTAATGCGAATATTATTTAGATAAATATTTTATATGCGGTTAGAAATTATCTCCATTACTTTAAATAATAATGTCGGGTTAAAATTTTATACGCTCAACATATTTTATGCTTGTCTTATTAAAAGGGTTGTTTGTTTTAGAAATAGTGGGATGAAGATATTGGTGTCTAAGATCAATTTTGATGTGAGATTCGTATTTCTGATCGTCATTCAACATAGGATTGAATCATATAAAATTTCATTAAATGACGAATACATATATATGTTTTTTTATCTATATTTGGTGTTTTACAAATTCATATGACCTGATCATTTAAATGTCTTATAATAAAAATAAATAAATATTAAGTTTGAGACACCCTATTTTACAACCATTGATAATAGTAAGATACTTTTACAAGTGTTATTATAGTATTAATATTAACATACTCAAAGTTTAAATTCTATTAAAATTGAATATATATCGTTTGTGAGATTGAAAACATGTGCGGAGGGACGCAATTAGTTTTATAATCCATTATTCCCTCTAGTGAAAAGGGAAAACCAATACACTCTTTTTATCTTCCCTACTACATGGTGGGACAAACAATCATCATCAGTATTTTTAATTAAAATTTTTATTTTTTATTTGTTTTCTACTCTTATCTCAACAATATACAAGGTTAAAATATTAAACATGTGGTAATTATGACTCAAAATTTTAATTCATCTGTGATTGAATTTTTTAATTTTACTGTCATTATTACTTCAAATTTAATTATAATTAGAATGTTGTCAAATTTAATTTTTATTGAAATTTATCTTATCTGAAAGAACATGTTCATGAATCATCTTCTTCTAATCAAGATATATTTTTTTTGTGTATATCTATATATTATTTTTGGTCTATAAATAGATCTCCAATATCATAAAATTTGTGCGATAATATCACTTTTGTTGTATCAATATTTAATTAGTGATATTTTATTCTTTATATCAATAAATTTTATTTATTTAGATTTTTCACGTAAAATTATATATTTATATGTGATTGATGATGTGATTATGATTTATTTTCAACCCAACATTGTAAAGCGCATATCATATAAATTTAATCGCTGGTTGAGTTTTGCATCATCAAAAGTGTTACAAGATATATATATATATAAATATATAGAAAAATATAAGATTAAAATAAAATTATTCATAATTAGGCTTCGTAATTTTCATTAAAAATAACATGCATAAATAATGATTAAGACGACATAGTCATATACAAAATAATTAAAAGCCAACAAAAACTTGTGAAGAAAGAGGGAATAAATTGAAACAATTAATAGATTTTTAGACATAATATATAAATTATAAGTGTTATGAAAAAGACAGAATGATAAATAAAAATAAGTATTGCTGTAATCTTGAGTCCGACATAATGATTTAAGTAAAGGTCTCTTGTACAAATTATCAAAGATTAAACTATTAATTAATTGCAGTCGAGAAAAAAAGGAAGAGTGTAGAGTTGGCATGAAGTTATAGTATTTGTTTAACCAATCCCGGCGTAACAAAACCGCCAGTTGATGTGGAAAGGTTCGTTCTCAGAGGCAGGCAGGGGTCTTCCGATAATGTCACGAGCCTTGACCCAAATAAAATATATTTCTATATTCTTAGAATAATAATAATAATAATAATAATTAAGCCAGCCCAACTGACTATGGGTGTAATTCTGGATTCAACTCCTCCTCCTCCTCCTCTAACTGGGTGGTCAAACACACGCCAGAAATGACATATTATAGTATATATTATTATTATCATCATCATCATTATAAACTAATGATTTGCTAGCTTTAGAAGCAGAAGCGCGTGAATTTTATCAAAAGTGACGTCGTATTTTCAACAAGAATATCACACGTGTGGCTTATAGTTCTTCTAGATACCCAATATTAATTTATACCACTTGCATTGTTTGTTTCCCAATAATAATTGTGCACCTCAATTATTGATAATTCCTCATGTATTTTATTTTGGATAAACTATATTTACTATTCTTCAAATTTTATAAAAACACACAAGCGCCCCCTTACATATTAAAAATGACAAAGAACCCTTTATTGTTAAAAAATTAAGCAAAAAAATCTATTATTTTGCACTTCCCCCCCTCTCTCTCTTAGTCAACGGAAGGATTTGGGTCTTTTAGCTAATGTTGTTGAAATCTCTTAGTATTATGTTAAAATCGATTAAAATTGGTTGAAAATTGATGAGAATGAAGAGAAAAGGTCATGGAATAAGAAGATAATCGAGGAGATTGAGAGAGAGACACACTATGAAATAGGTAAAAAATATGATAATATAAGAATCGATATGGTTTATGAAGACAAAGAAATGGAGATTTATAGAGGAGGGTGATGTTTGGTTAGAGATGTGGTGACTCATGGTTCGGCAACGGTAAAAGAGAAAAAGAAATATAAAGAAGATAATGATGATTTAAAAAAAAAAAGAAAAAAATATGAAATTAGTAGTAACTATTTTGTGTGTGTATTGATAACCTAATGTGCCGTATTCTAAACATTAGAACTTTAATGATCTTTAGAGTTTCGAACGTTGGAGCTTAGAAAATTTATAGAGTTCGAAAAATTGATTGGAAACCGATATTGAAAGAGAGATAGAAAGATGAATTATGTCATAATAGAAAGAAACAAATGAGAGAAATAAAAGGGTATTTTGACATTTTATAACATATATGTTTAGTTATGAGAGGGTGTTTTATCATTTTTTTTAAATATTAGAGAAGTCTTTTATTTATTTTTTATTAAACCTAATTTAGCCTTTTATTTTTATTGGGTAAGTACAAGTTTTACCCTTTTTCTTTTCTAAATATTAAGACCTCATCTACGTACGTTGATGGATATGTTTTTCAGAAAATATTTTATTTAATTTTTTGGTGTTTAGCTGAGGAAAAAAAAAATAAAAACTATTTTACCTGAAGCATGGCCGTTACTATTTGATAGTTCACCCTTCACAGTACGCCAAGGAAATTACACTTTTTGGTTAAAACAAAAAAAATCTAAAACAACTGCTCCCACTACTTTTTGTTTCGCAGGCATGACATTAATTGGCAAGCAGGTGGGCAAGGAACTACCTCCACTACACTACACCACACTAGTGCTATTGCCTACTGCCTATTATTGCCTCCTATGGTCACCATCCAAATCCAATACAACAAGAACAATAGCAACAAAGGTGAGGGAATGGTTGACAAATCTCTTCCACTCTTATTGTAATAAGTAGAGGCAGAGGCTCACTCTCCTACTTTTCCTGTAAGTTGTATCCCATTCATACTGGGATGGATGGGATTTCACCTTTTAAATGCCCCAAATAAGCAAGCAAATAGTATTTGATTTTGTCTCTCAAGTTTTATACTATTGTCACACTGAAATGGCCAGCCCCACTTACTCTTTAACCAATTCCTTCCTTCATTGTGTGCGCATAAAGTCCGATTGTTCATTATTAACACTCATAGTTACATTGTAACAATTATGTGAAACTATTGATGAAGGAATTAGTCTTTCATGAATTTAAATCTAAGATCTCTCTTTTTATAGCCCTTAATATTTGAGTGAGAACATGTATCAGATATCTTGTATACATGACATATCAGATCTTGTTTGTTTGTTACACGGGCGGATGTAGGGGGGGGCTGGCACGGGCTCCCCAATTAAATAATAAAAATATATATAATAAATAGTAATATATATATATATATAAATATATAAACTTTTAAGCATAGTTCAGTTCCAAGCCCCCCCTCTGCATCCGCTCTGCATCCGCCCCTAGTTTGTTGCTATCCCTTCTCCCAAAGTTAAGGTTGCCACTTGAGTAACTCAAGTCATTCAAAAGGAGGGATTGGATTCACACCAAAGAGATATATCCTCGTATTGGTTGTGCACTCATGTGAAGTCAATGCAAGTGTGTGTGTGTATGAGATTGATGTATCGATGGAATATAGAGAGTTATAGGGGTATTTAAACCCTTACCTACCACTTAGGGTTGGGCTTCAAAAGGTACACGAATTTTGTGAGTAGGTAAATCCCTAGCCTTTCGCGCATTGCTGCCTCCACCCATACGGGTGGGTGAGTCAGTATGGATGTCTATATATATACATTTGAATAAATTTTATGTATTTTTTATTTTCTTTTTGAGTATTGAACATGTTACACATTTATGCTACCGACTCATTGGGAGCTCCAATTGTCGAAGTTAATGGTGGCTTTCATTACCGGCGTGAATGCTATGGCAGTTCGACATCCTGGATTCGATTATAAAAAACTGGGGTTCCTTATCGTTTTGGCATTGTTTTTTCTATATTTGAGTTTCTACTAGAGAGAGCTGGTGCCTAAGAGAGTTTCTACTAGATCCGATCGTTCATGGTCACCGTTCACCAGAGCCGACTGTTGTATCTTGCATCGATAGTTGTTAGAGACTGCATATGACTGGAGCAGGGCGTCACTATCTTCAGGATAACGCTTTCAGCGTGCCTCAGTCTTTGAGCTTCCTAATAATTGTCTCTCTCACCGATTTCTGGGTTTGCTATAATTTATTGGTTGTCGACCTTTGTGCTATGTTTATTGCTGGTATTGTATTCATTCATTATTGTCAACTTGTTGAGTCAAACAAATATTCAATAATCGTGATTGTTGTAGCCTTAATCAAATTATATACATACTCGGGTTTCTATTGCTATTATAACAATATTTTCTTACTTGCATATGTTAATGTGTGTTTAAAATTCAAATTACGGTAGGGATTCATTTTCTCATTTCTAGACATGTTGAGTGTTCAATAGTTTGCAATGTCCTATGCTTGTTTCTAATATTTGTTTTAGCTGTTTTTATTTATGTTTATTGTATGTTTGAAAAAAAAAAAAACATTATACTTTGATAATGTTGTCATTCTTTAATATTTTGAAATAAACATAAACATGATATTTTAATAAAGCAAAATATTGTATAATTTATCAAACAATTGCATGTATGTAGAACATTTTGAGGTAGTACAAAAGTATCTCTTTATCATTTTCTAAAACTAAGATCTCTTTGTTGTTTTCAAATTATTTTTAATTTTTAATTTTTTAAATAATGAAAACACATTCTCTTTACTGTTTTTAAAAATATATTTTTAAAAATAAAAAAAAATTTACAAAGAAAACTCAAAAAAAACAAAAAGTTATTTTTGAGTGTTTTAATTCAAAACAAATTCTAAACTCAAAGCACATTTATTTATTCATATTTGATTATTGTAATGGAAAAAATATTACAAAATTCATTAACTTTAAAATGTATATATATTTTTAATAATATATTAACATTAAATATTTTTAATTTATTTAAATATCAAATTTATAGTATAAAATATCATTAAAAAGTATTTTTAAAATTTATAACTTATTTTTTAATTTTTTATTTTGAGAAATAATTTTTTAAAATAACAAAGAGAACGAGATTTTAATTTTTTAAAAATAGACTATGAAAATAGAAAATTAAAAATAAATTAAAAACTCAAAATTTAAAAATTAAAAAATAAAAAGAAGACAACCTAAATTATTGTCAAAAATCAAATAATGATAAAATAACAAATGGATAGTCCGAAGAGATGTTATTTTCCTTAATTGTTTGAATTGGATTTCCTCCATTATTGTTCGAGAAGTACTTTGTTACACTTAATCTGTTCATACATTAAATAATAAAGGTTACGTCACATCATCTAACAATGTATGAGTCTATTCCTACACTACAGTGGATGAGTTTATCCAGATTTGACTAATTCTTTGTTTCGTTTTATTTTTGTGTTTGATTGAATCTGAAATTGTTTGTTCACTCACGTGAGATAATCCTAATCAGTGCCGTGTATTTCATAAGTATTTTCTTAGCTAAAATCCATTAAACCTTCTTAAAATTTATAATTTTGGATTACTAACCTATTTATGGTTTTATTTTTGACGAATAATCCCTCTTAGATTTTATTTTTCACATGCTTTAAGTTGTTTGTGTGTTTGAATATAAAAACTCGATCTCTTAAATATTTTACTTAAAATAATTGTTACTTTGAATCTAATAAAAAGTTCGTATAATTTTAAGTTTTCGCACAATAATTAAAACGATGTCACAACTAATAATATTATGCAAACCAACTCAATAAAAGCTAAAACAAAAAATGCAACAATCACAAAAGGTTAAAACCAACCACCTTTTATAGTTAAAAGTATCTCAAAACATCAAACATAGATGGCTTATCAAACAAACGTTTTGAATTTGCTAAAACAAGATATAAGAGAAACCAAAACCATTGGAGCCCAAGCAAAAAATAATAAATCAAAAATTATAAAATTCTTATATAATTCGTGTTAAAGTAACATAATATTTGTTTAATGTGAGTAAGTCGAGAGAGAAATGAGCATGGGTCCTACGTGAGGGATAAGACCCACACACCTATCTTCCTAATAGCCCGCGTCAACCTCGCCTCAAACGCAAGTAACATATTCTCTCTCTTAAAAATTAATTATAATATTAACACTCCAATTCATACTTAACAAATAATAATTTAAAGTACTCCCAAAGAAAGGAAATTCAAAAAGAAAGAAAGAAAAAAAAATAAAAAAGTATAATAATTTAAAGTACTCCCAAAGAAAGGAAATTCAAAAAGAAAGAAAGAAAAAAAATAAAAAAGTAGAATGATGGGGGCAATGGTTATATTGTATTATTTTTTATTTATCTTTAAAATTATTAATTGATATTACTTTTCTCCATTTAAAGGTAAATTTAGTATTTTTATCTTTTTAATTTATAAAATAGATTTGTATGTAATTATTTATGGTTAATTAAGGTATTATAGTAATTTTATATTTTTACATATAAATATAATTTTTTAACTAAAAATAATATAATTTTTTTTTATCAAAAATAAAATTACAAATAAATTAAGTGGACTTAACTAATAAAGATTAATAAGTGAGATTTAAAGTGACAGTGAAAACTGGGTTCCAATCACATACTCTTGATTTGATTTGATTTGGTTACAGACTGCAGAATCAAAAGGTTACTTTTCAGATCACACCCAAACGAGACACGGCTTCTACGCTCAAAAAGTTGCCTCTCAGATGATGAGGCGGTGCAATAATTTTGGGCAGCCAGCCAACGGTGAACGAGCATTTGCATTTGCATTTGCATTTACATTTGCATTTGAATTTGAATTTGATTTATATTTGCATTTGAGTTTCAGTTGGGAAATGAAGGAACCAGTAACACACAAAACAAGTGTGGCATGGGCCCTACCACATTTGAAAATTTGACTTTGACCAAAACAAGTAAAAGAAAGCCGGAAGAAGAAAAGTCGCTCCTTCCTCCCCCCTTCTTCCCTCCCTTATAAGCATCGTATCGTCCATCATTTTGTTCAATCCCTTCCCAGCCAGCTCAATCCACCTACAATTAACACCAATCTCTCTCTCTCCGTCAAGCTAGCAAGCACTATATTGTGGTAAGTTTTCTTGGCTGCTCTCTTTCTCTTGTTCATGTTGGTGTGAGGTTCAGGTTGCTCAGATGTAGGATTGCTTGGGATTCTTTGTTGTATTTATTGATTACTTTTGTGGGTCAGGTTGCTCAGATGTAGGATCGCTTGGGATTCTTTGTTGTATTTATTGATTACTTTTGTGGGTTTTCTTTGGTTGATGCTAATTCTTAGGGATCTTACCAAGAAATTTGTGTTTCTTTGTGTTGAAGCTAGAAAATTTATGGGAACTGGAATTGACATATTCTTGACTGATTTTAGAAGTTTAGAGTTTGTTAGTCACTAGATTCTAGCTTGACCTTTATCTTTGTCAGCTAGAAATATCACACGCGGTTTTGAAGTTCATAAATGCATATATATACATATATATGTTGGAAAAACGTTCAGATGAATTCAGCAAAACACTGGAGAAAACCACACATACACAAAGCATATATATCTGTTTATATATAGGTTTTTCTTTTCATGGGTTGAGATGAGTTCTGTGTGTTAATTTTTGGTCTATTGTTTTGCAGTTGGATGCGCGGTGGTTCGAAGAGTAAACTTTGCCCTAATTTGATCATGGAGGGTGAAATTCCAAAGCAGAAGTATGGGGTTTTTGGGGGAAGTTCTCTTTTGCTTGAGCTTGCAGCGAAAGATGACATGGCGGGTTTCAGATCTTCTGTGGAAAACAAGGGTTTTGGTGTTGATGAGGCAAACTTGTGGTACGGCAGAAGAATTGGATCCAGAAGGATGGGGTTTGAGGAGAGGACGCCTCTCATGATAGGTTCTTTGTATGGAAGCACCGAGGTGCTGAAGTACCTGATTGGGTCTGGAGATGTTGATGTCAACCGAGCTTGCGGCTCAGATGGAGCGACCGCCCTCCACTGTGCGGCTGCCAGTGGCTTGGACTCATCTGTCGATGTTGTCAAGCTCTTGCTTGATGCATCGGCGGATGTCAATTCTGTTGATGCTGATGGAAATAAACCCAGGGACTTGGTTACTCGTAACTTGAAGGGTTTGAGCAATTCAAGAAGAAAATCATTGGTGATGTTGTTAAAAGGCGATAATGCTGTTGATGAGGAAGCAGTTGTATTATGTGAGGTAGCACAACAGCTACACTCAATTCCACAGTTGCCAAAAGCAGGGACCGATAAGAAAGAATACCCTGTCGATGTGTCCCTTCCGGATATCAATGATGGGTTATATGCCACAGATGACTTCAGGATGTATTCTTTTAAGGTGAAGCCTTGTTCGAGGGCGTACTCCCATGATTGGACAGAGTGCCCGTTTGTCCATCCGGGGGAGAACGCCAGGAGGCGTGACCCAAGGAAGTACCAGTATAGCTGCGTACCATGCCCAGAGTTCCGCAAGGGGGCTTGTGCTAAAGGGGATGCTTGTGAGTATGCCCATGGTGTATTTGAGTCCTGGCTACATCCTGCGCAATACAAAACTAGGCTCTGCAAGGATGAAACTGGCTGCTCCAGGAAAGTATGTTTTTTCGCCCACAAGCCTGAAGAATTGCGCCCCTTGTATGCTCTGACAGGGTCAGCCATGCCTTCTCCCAAGTCAGTTCCGTCCAGTGCAGTGGACATGGCAACATTGAACCCGGTGGCTCTTGGTTCATCATCTTTGATGATGCCTGCTACTTCAACGCCTCCCATGTCTCCTTCTGCTGCTTGTTCGTCACCCATGGGTGGAAGCATGTGGCAGAACAAGATTAATATTACCCCGCCTACACTGCAACTTCCTGGTAGCCGGCTTAAGACAGCGTTGAGTGCTAGAGACTTGGAATTGGAAATCGAGTTGCTTGGGTTGGAGGGTCTCCGCAACCAGCACCAGCAACAGCAACGCCAGCAATTGATCGATGAGTTGACTAGTGTCTCTTCCCCATCCAGCTGGAACAAGGGATATAGTAATAACATTGGGGATTTGAAACCCACTAACCTTGATGATGTTTTTGCATCTCTGGATCATTCCTATTTGTCTCAATTGCAGGGTCTCTCACCAAAATTTTCAACCACCACCACTCAATTGCAGGGTCTCTCACCAAAATTTTCAACCACCACCACCCATTTGCAGTCTCCCACTGCAATCCCTATTAGACAGAACATGAACCAGCTTAGAGCAAGTTACCCTTCTAACCTTTCTTCCTCTCCAGGGAGGAAATCCTCCATTTATGGGTTTGACACCTCTGCTGCAGTGGCAGCAGCGGTAATGAACTCACGGTCAGCTTCTTTCTCAAAGCGGAGCCAGAGCTTCATTGACCGGGGAACCATGAACCACCGTCCCGGCAGTCTCGGGCTCACTGCAGCTGCTAATTCTGCCAGTTTGTTGCCGTCCAATTTTTCTGATTGGAGTTCTCCAGATGGGAAACTTGACTGGGGCTACCACGCGGAAGGCCAAAACAAACTTAAGAAGTCTGCCTCTTTTGGGATCCGAAGCAGCAATGCTGCAGCAGCAAAATCAACAATGGCCTCATCAACACTCGATGAGCCTGATGTGTCGTGGGTTCATTCATTGGTGAAAGATTCTTCCTCCGTTGGGGCTGGCCTATACAGTTCTGACCCGAAGCATGGAGGATTCACTGAGGCACTCCCGCCATGGGTGGATCAATTGTATATAGAGCAGGAGCAGCTGGTAGCATAAGCAAGTTCCCAGCCGTGGTTTTTACTTGCGATTATCTCTTAACAATGTTTACTTCTTTCCTGATTCATATTATTATTTCATAAATTTAGGTGGAAGTAGTGAAAATTTTAGGCAAAAAAAAATTGGGTAGGAGGAATGACTGCTTATATTGTTTGCAGCAGCATATTTTAGAAGAGAAGAGGGAAGTTGTAGTAGAGAGAGTGAACCTCTCTGTCTCTGTCTCTCTCTCATTGTTCTATTAACTACATGGGAACCATTTTGACTGTATGTGCCCATGCCAAGAAGAAGAAGGAATTATGGAGCAAGAGAGGTGTGTAATTTAATGTTGAATGGCCAAAGATGGCATTTCAGATGAAGTGTAATTCAATTTGTAAAATGGGCTTTGAAGAAACTATTCTATTTATTTGTAAATTATATGTATTCCATTCAAATGTTACTTGGTTTTGTATGCTACCTGGAGGATGGATGTTTCTTATTTAACTTTCCGAGAAGAGTTGTCACATGATGCACTTCACATTGTCCAGGGAAATTCATCAAGTGAAAACTTTTCTAAGCTCAAGCTTTCATCTGGAGCACAAAAGCCTCAGCGTCTTAACTTTGCTGTGAACTGTTTTTGCAATTTCAGGGAGAGTTAATGCGATGCATGTCACTCACTGTATTGAAACGAAATATGAGACTCTAGGTTAACACGATGGGAATGGGTACAAGGTTGGTGGAGAAAACTCAAGTCGGTTCATTATCAGTTAGCACGGTTCTTCATGCAGGAAATATTTCGGACAAATTTGAATGTTTAGGGTTAAACTGATCATTTTTTTTTAACAGATTTCAGTGCTTAGGGTTAAAAACGATGATGTTGCAAGACATGCTTTGGAGCAAACGGTCTAGTAATCAATATCAGTACTTAGTGATTAGGACCGACCTTTATGCATGTATGACGCATTTCGGATAAATTTGAATGTTTAGTGCCTAAAATAATCATTTTGAAGGACTTTTTTTTATTGTTGGGAATGAGTCGAAGAATTAAAGGAAGGAAGGAGGTGTTTTTGAGTCTTTGGTCCAATAATCAAATACTCAATTGAGTTGGAACGGTACGGTTATTCATGCATGCACGAGAAATTTCAAATCATTTTTGCAGGACATGATCGGAGTACGTATCAGAAATTGGCGGAATCGGACCCATAATAATCGGGACTTAAAAATAACAGTTACTAGTTACCGCGGTAATTCATTCATGTTTTAGATAAAATGATAACTTTTGCAAGAAATGGGTCCAAAATTGGCGGTTCATGTACGAGAAATTGCAATGTTTTAGTGCTAAAACGATCAGTACCTAGTAGTGAGTTAGCACCATTGGTCGGTCACATTCAACAAATTCAGAACGAATTTCAGCCTTTTATGTTTTATTCTCGCACCGCATGAATCGAATTTTATCGATATCATTTACTATTTATTTTGAAAAAGATACTTCCTTTAATTTAATGATGATGATCTGTTGCTGTATGTATTGCTTAGTGACGACAGAAGAAGAAACAAACACGGCCTTGGGTTTTGGTGCGTGTTTCCAGGTTGGAGACGTGGAGAAAGGTTCGGCCGCCATCTGTTTCGCTCTCATTCCGTGGAAATCCTTGAAGCATGGGCATGGCATGGCATGGCAGTGCTATGCCCCACCAGCCAGCCGCCCACGATGCTCGCTAATTAATTCCCACCCCCACCCTCCACTCACAAATATTATATAATATAGATATAAATCATTCATTCCTTCATTCATCCTTTCTTTCTTTCTTTATTGATGGACTAGCATATACACGTGCTTAAAAATATATGATATAAATAATATTAAAATTAAAATATAATTATAATTTATACGTATTATATTAAAATTTATAAAAAAATTATAATAATTTTACTTGTATTAAATATTCTACAAAATTCAAATAGGAAACAAACATATAAAATTTATAATATTTACAAATATTGTAAATTAAAATATAAGAGTGTAAAAAAAAATTATAAATACTGAATAAAAAATAAAAAAATAAAAATTAAAGTTATTATATATTTGTTAACATTCTATAACAATTTTTTTTTACTAAATTTATATAATAAATCACATCAGTAAGTGCTATACAATCTAAACAAATTAAATTAAAAATTAAATATCAAACAATACATATCAGTTTGTATTTTATAATTTCAAACAAATCAAATATAAAAAAATTAAATATTAAATAATGCACAACAATTAGTATTTTGCAATCTAAAATAAATTAAAATTAAAATACACACTAATTAGTACTACTAACATCAAATTGTAACTACATAAGAAAAACAAATATTATATTGTCATACCCCAAAAGAGTAAATTAAAACTTTTCAAAATATGTATGTTTTACAAAAAATATGTCAATAGTATGTATGTGTATATATAAACATACATATATATGTACGCACAAACACACCTATTTATATACACACAAATACATATGGATGTGGCCATCAATGAAGGGAATCCTAGTTCGGGTCAAAGAACTTTGGGTTTCCAAATGTGAGTGATTGGGAATTCTTTGATTTTTATATTATTTTAATAAAAAATATTGTAATAATACGAATAAATTAATTCTTTTTGAATATCTACATATTTAAGTAACTCGATAGGATAGATTAACCAATTTCATATTTTTTTAATTTCTTTAAGCATCAAAGATTCAACACGTAAAGATAAAAATATTAAATTTTGAATTAAACTTCCTATTTTGATATCATTATTAAATATTAAATACTATAATTCCCACATCCGAATGCATGAGAGAAAAGAGGAAAAATCATGAGAGTGACATTCAAATGTGTGGCCTCTCCATCCGAATGCTTCCCCAAGGCATCCAAATGCATCATGCCTCATCCGAATGTGGCCAAACCTCATTCAGATGCCTTAGGTTAAACACTATCATTTTTTTCCTTAAACACTCGATCACACCCACACCACTTACACATAACACCCAAGTAACTTACACCTAACATCTAACATTCCATCCATTAAATCTCACAACAATACATTTGCCTTATTTTTACAATCAGATAAGATCAATGCATGCAAAATCATTTCTAAGTCCCAACATCGGGTCACTACATTTGCCTTATTTTTTTAAAAAAAATCGTTATGTAAAAAATTTTTGGATTGAGAAAATTTAGCTATATTTTCTGTATAAAAAAATAAAATTGATCTTGTGTTGTTGGAGATTTGAGCAGCCGAAGATGACTCATTGCCCGTGACCAATGGAGAGGTAGTGAATTCATGAATGGTTGCCATGTCTCATTTCTCAACCGAGAAGACAACCGATTTAATCGATTATTTGAATAAAGTTTTAAATTAAAAATAACAAATTTTAAATGTCAAATTTTTTAATAAAAAAATACAACTTACACTATTGGTATTTTTTTATTAATTTTTTTTAAATAAAATGAAGTATTGATATTTAGAAATTAAAAAAATTATATATTAATTTTTTTTTAAAAAATAAAAATTTAAATTTTTTTTGGAGAGTTCTTGACTGTCACTGGTCGGGGGCTTCAAGGGCCCCTAACAGCAGCTGATTGGGGGTCCGCAAGTCAGGGGTTCGTCGAACCCCCCATCGCACGAGTGTATATATTTATATATATGTGCCTGTGTATTTGGGGGCCAATCATTGATTGTGATAAGAGTAAGAGGGGCTGTATGTATATATATATTTGAGTGTATATATATGTAATGAGAATAGTGGGACAGAAGCAAAACTAAAAAAATCCTGAATATAAAGAATTTACTTGTCTTTATATTAATGGCTGAAATAAGCTCTAAGTTATAATCTATAAAGAGACACAAAGATATACATATACATCTATATAATAATTTGTCAAAGCACATGTATATAACAATTACATATGCAAGTAATAAACACACAAACACACCACTATATATATATATATATATATATAAACACACCTATCAACGGGAGAACCCTGATTGGGGATTCTCCAACTATGTGTGATTGGGAATTTTTTTATTTTTTTAATTAAAACAAATTTATTATGCTTAAAATAAAAAATAGAATTAATAAAATAAAATAATATGAATAAAAAAATATTTTTAAATATTTGCATCTTTAAGATAATTTCATCTTCGGGGCTCTCTAAATTTTTTTAAAAATTTAATTTTTAAAGCATTTAATACTTAATTTTTAAAGTATTCTAAATATCAATATAATATTTGAAATTTTTAAATAAAAAAACACTGTAAGTTTTAATTTTTTAAATATGTATAATTTAGAATTGTTTTAAATATATTAACACTGATGAGTGTTTATTCAACTGCAACAGATTCCGTCGGCCTCGCTTCCACTTCCGTCATCTCAAACTGAGGCTTGGAGGGAAATACGAAAACAGTAGATGCAGCAACTGAGGGCTGGAATCCAGCTGAATATCTCACAAAGGTAACAGTAATTCTAGGCAGCTGTTGAGAGCCCGAGGTAACAGTAACAAAAAACAGGTGAAATTATCTTATTCTTGTTGTTGCAAGAAAAATAAAAAAACACCGACAGCGGGCGGTCGGTCGGTCGGGGGCTCGAGGAGCCCTCGAACACCGCGGGTCGACGAACCCGCCGATCGGGGGCGATCGGCGGCGAGTATATATATCTATATATATATGTGCGTATGTGTGTTTGAGGGTGTATATGTGCAGATATATATACGTGCGTATGTGTGTATATATGTGCGTATGTGTGTGTTTTGAGGGTGTATATGTGCAGATATATATATATGTGCGTACGTGTGTGTCTGCGGGTGTATATGTGCTTATATGTGCAGATATATATATGTGCCTGTGTGTACATATAGAAGCAAAAACAAAATAGAGAGGGTAGACAGCTTGGGCATACCCAAACACAGCCCTCTTGCGCGGTGATGTTGCGGCCGAAGTAAGCACTGAAGCTCTGATGCAGGCAAAAGCTGAGAGAGGAAACAAAAGGGAGAGGATTGCTGGGCGGGGAGAAGAACAGAGAGGAAGAGAGAGACAGAGGGTAGACAGCTGGGCGGGAATTTTATACATCTAAAATTAATCTGAGCCATTGATATCCATTTAAAATGTATCCATATAAAATGTGTCTCTCATATCTATATTCTCTATAAAATCATAAAATTTCTGTTTATATCTGTCTTACTAGTTTTACAAGCTAAAAGAAACAATTCCTTTTGCCCCTCCAATCATCTACTACTACTACTACTACTACAAATTAAAGAATCAGCCGACTGCTTTTCTGTTGAAGACGAGCTCTTTCGGGTTTAGTGCTTCGCTTTGCTTTGTTGCTGTTGCTTGTGGTGGAGTTTGGGGTCTGTTTGGTAGTACACAACATCTCCAGTGTCGCTCACATAGTGGTCATGTTTGAGGCTGCTTTCAAGGCTTCCCAATAAGTGAATCGGAAGAGCCCCAGATTTCTTAGGCTCCTTGTAGTACTTCCCCAGCACAGACTTGGCAGCCTCTGTCTGCGACATCATCCAATTCAATACACAATAAAAAATTCTTGAATCAGCTCTTCCACACTACTTGTAGAAAATATTTTCTACGATTGAAGGAGATGCCGCATGTCATCAGCCGATTCCCCCCCAGTGAGAGTCAATGGCTAATGAGCCAGAGGAGTTAGCCGACTTGGGGAGAGAAGAAATGAAAATTGTGAAAACTTTAAAATTTTTTAAAACCAAACGCCATTTTCAGTTCTTATTGTCAAAATAACGAAAACAAGCAGACTACCAAACAGGTTATGCATTTTGTATTTCGTTTCTGTTTTGCAAATTCAGAAAATGTTGAAGACATTCTTAGTATTCATGTAGTTTTTGTATTCTTAAGATCATTTTTGAAACAAGTGAAAACATCTTTTGTTGTTTCCCCAAACAAACAGGCCCAAAATGATTAATGTTAAATCACAGAGATATATGCACTCACAGCTTCAACTAAGTGATAGTGAGGGATTTGAGGGAAGAGATGATGAATGACGTGAGTCCCGATATCATGGTGGATGTTGTTGATCCAGCCATAGTCCCGGTCGATCGTCGTTAGCCCCCCTCTAAGATAACTCCATTCCTGTTCCACATAACCAGCCAGGAAATTAGCTTCTCCCCAAAACAAGCTGAACAATGGACATTACGGGCCCATTTGATTTTGCTATCAGCTTTTATGTGTTTGTTTTTGAATCTTTATGTTCACTTAGAAAATTGAAAACTGAATCTGTGTGTAATTTTTTTATGTTTTCTGTCGTCAAGCAGGCCCTAACCTACAACCTTCATGTTTTCCCTATTTGTTGACCAAACAAGTCGTGTTACAGCTTGAGAATGGATCAAATTCTCCTCTAAACAATGATCAAACACAATGTTTTAGGATGACCCGTACCTCTCCTCGGTACCAAGGAAGTTTTTCCTCATGGCCATGATGATGCAAGTAAGTTACCAAATCCAGCCACATGACAAAAATCTGCATCCCGGAACAGATTTGAATGAGAAAGTATGACAGTGGATAAGGTTTTGCAAGAATAAGGGGCAATGTGAAATAAAGAAATGAACTAACCGAGTAGGGAATGCCATAAAGCTTAAGCAATTGGGTTGGACCCATCACAAAAGATAGACAGATTAGCAGTGCAGCCATTGCACTCCAACAAAGAGTAGAGGTGATCACATCCTTCCTCTCACTGGGCACAAACAAATCGCTGTTCGGGCTGAAATGAGATCCTGTTTTTCCAGGGCTTCTTCCCCACTATGATTCAACCAAAAATAACGCTGTTAAACTGCTAGAACCAATGTCAATCCAATCAATACACTTAACAGAAATGATATTCATACAGAAAACCTCCAAACAATTTTGAAGGTCATTTTCTTTTCTTAAGTACGAAGATTAATGAGCCATAGCATTCTATATAGAAAGAAAGAAAGAAAAGAAACAATCGGGCTCACCAGATAGATTGGATATGCAAGCAAAGGGAAAGGCAGAGTGAACCTCAACAGTCTAGTAATGTTATCCAAATTCTTGTACAACCTTTCAGGCAACTGGAAATATAATGGAGAAGAAGTTACTAAAATTTGCCCTTGAAACTAAAAACAACTTGTGTATGGATGCAGATGGCTTACTGGGTGCCAGGACTCGTCGTTCTCAACGTGCCCGTGGTTCTGATGATGAGTTCTGTGGCTAATTCTCCTGCAACAATTGATTATCACAATTGTGATTGTGTTATTTCCAAAAGAACAAGGCCCTGAAAACTTGCTGGTTAATTGAACAGAAGGGTTTGGATACAAACCATCCATGGTAAGGGACTAAGATTGATGAGTGAAGAAGATGTCCAACTACACTATTGAGCTTGGGATTATTGGAAAAGCTTCCATGACCACTGCACAACTCAAGGAACAGACAAGTAACATTAGAATGCAAGATTGGGAATTAAGTTCATCTAGAACTCCAAATATCTCAATCTAAACTCATCATTATCATCATCAGCTACACCTTATTCTGAGCAAGTTAGTGTTGTTGGCAATGCATTTGTAACGTCAATTAACTTTAAAAAGTCGTATTAACAATACAAAATCATGTAAAAGAACAATGCAGAAAAATTCTATGTTGGAAAAGTCGTATTAACAATACAAAATCATGTAAAAGAACAATGCAGAAAAATTCTATGTTGGATTTCCTCTCGCAAGGAAATGATGAGAGAGTTTTTCAACACCATCTTCATATGAACAAGTTTTATGAGATGAAAGTAAAATGAAGATAATTGATCTAGTCATATTGTGTTACAAAATTGATATTGCGAAATCAACATGGTTCAAAATATCTCAATTTTTAATTATTTCAAATATTTTAATTATATGAATTTTTCAGAATTTTGGGTGTTTCAGAATGAGTCAAAACAAAATCAAACACGCAGAGACCATCACAAACCCTAAATTTTCTCTGGAAAATAAGCTTAATGGTTTACCAATCATGTCCAAGAACAAAGAGAGCCCAGAACATGGTTCCCTGAGAGAGCCAGTACAGAGGCCAAGCAACCCAGTTGTCCAAATACGATGCCGCCACCGCCAACCCAAACACCACCACCACATCTCTGACCACGTAGCTCATGGACCGCCACGGATCTCTAACCCAGCAATGCTTCGGAATAGCTGCCCGGATATCCGCCAGCCGGAACGGCGGAGGCGTGGCTGGGTCAAACCCTCCGTCGTCACCTACACCATTGATTCTCTCTCCTTCATTCTCTTCAGCAACAGATTGCACTTTCAGCGGCGCGCTCACCTCCACTCTCCAATTGCTCCGTCCACAGCCAATTGAACCACCAATCAAATTGCCCTGCGAAAATCTAAGGGTGGAGGGTTTGGCTTCAATGGAGGCAAATCCTGTTCCGGGTCGAAGGTAGATTCGAGGGAGGGGCTTCAAACCACCTTCGGACAAGACCCGGCTCGTCATTAGAGATTCAGATGGAGGAGAAACAAAGAGAAGTTGGCTTCTTCTGGGTCTGTACCTGAATGTATATTGAGAAGAAGAAGGAAGAAGAAGAAGATGACAGAGAGGCTGCTTTCTCTCTGCTCTCCGTGGTCTTTGCAATTCCGAGCCCAATATGTAAAGCGAAAACAGTGAATCGCTCTCTCTCTCTCTCTCTCTCTCTCTCACGCCGATTACTATATTATATAATTAGCATACGTGACAGGTTAGAGAGGTCAATTTAAATGTGTCCTTAACTTTTGATTTTATGCTTATTTATTTATCTCCTCATTTTGTTGCAATAACATTTATATATATATATATGTGTGTGTGTGATATATATAATTAGAAGATTATAATAATTTTTTAAAACATTTTGATTTACATTGATTGGTTCAAATGAAATTAAATAATTACATAACGACAAATATCAAAATTGGTTGATCTGATAATTATTATTAAAGAAAATATGAATATATTCTTAATATTTTAATCAATTTAATAAAACAAATTGTTGATACAATGACGTTAACTCTTATTCCTAATCAATAGTAAAGGTGACACGTAAATTATATTATCTTCCCAAAATTTGCTTTTTATCCATATAAAAGAAAATTAAGGATGTGAGTGTAGGTATGATTATCACTTATATATTTTTATTATTTTTAAAATAAAATATTTTAAATTTTTAAGATGGGTATGAGGGAGATAGTTTTGAAAATTAGTATATAAACATGTTTTTCTAGATTTTTATTTTTTTAATTTAAAATAATTATAACAAATAAAAATAAGTGGGCAAGAAGTTAGGGTTGGAGGGAAGGGAAGGGAACCAAATCCAAAAAGAAAAAAAAAAAACAAAAAAGAAGGGAAGGGAATGAAATGGGATGGAACAAGGAAGGAAGGAAGCAGGAAAGAGAGAAAATGAGAAATGACGGGGCCGGGTAAGACCGAACGAGGAGAAAAATCTGTGAGTTGACGCTTTGGCGGCGAGGCGTTGAGTTTGAAGTTTCTACCTACCTATATATTATTATACATAATAATTAATATATTTAAATAATAAAAATATTATTGATACATCATCATTATTTATATTTTGAGCTACACATTATATCAATATCTAAAATATCCTCACCTAAGATAGTGAGACGAGAATTATTCATGTCATTTATGTATTTTGTGTAGTCGTGTAATCTATGATAGACCACAACTATATATGTATTTATTTAATATTAATCTTATTGTTAACAACATCGATTGAAAGGGGATTTGTTGAGAGTTAGTGATGATATAAAAACAACTAATTTAATTTTGAAATAATAATGATAATTACGTACTCTCAAATTTATTTGGATGCAATTTTCAAATTTAGTTAGTTTGTCCAATTCCAAATTATCAAATCAAGTAAATTTAATTGAATGATTCATTGAATATGGTTGTTGGCACCATTTCAAGGTGAAATCCCTCGTCTTAGGGGCCCCCAACTGTCCCACATTAAGGGGGGTTAATCAGGTACATGCAAGTTATAGTCAACGGGAGACCCAGCGTTAGCTGCCCACAAGGACCCCACCCAACAGAAGACAAAAATCCCACACTGCAGTTGGCCAGTCTCGAACCTAGGCTCTTGGTACCATGCTGCCGCCCCACAACCACACGTGCTACGCTCTAGAGGCCAAACATTTTGAATCTTGACTTCAGTCTCAGTGGTTGTTGAATAATTTAATTTGAAGATTGTTTAATAACTTTCTTCCATTTTATTATTATCTATTGTTAGATTAGGTATAATAAAATAACATTTTTAATCTGAATGAATTTCATTCATTTAGCCTAAAACAAACAAAAAAAAAAAAAAGATAAGGAACCCTAAACTTAATTTTATATATTATTATATATATTCAAAATAGTAACTAAACACACTAAATACAAAATAAATTAATTAGTTAAAAGTAGCATTAAGAAAGAGTCAATTAAAGTAGCCCGCTATTGTTATATATTATTATTATTATAGTTGAATTTCAAGGATGTTAAATCTAAAATTTAATAAATTATAAAAATATTTTTTTGTTCGCGTTGAGTTTGCTTGATGCGAGCATATAGGGAAGGAGAGGGTGGAGCCAACGTCCTCCTTCTGATTTTGTTTGTGTCAAGAAAACATTATATTTTTTGACGCAAACAAAATAACAATCAACTAATCCTAATATTATTCAGAGTTTACAATTAGTGGAGCCCACAATTCATTTCTACCCCTTATCTAGCAGTGGTGGCAAAAATATTTACAACACAAAAATGATTTCCAAACAGTTTTTCTCATCAAATACCCTGGAAAATATTTTTTTTTCATTAAAAAATATCTTTATGCTTAATGTGCTAATATATAAACTAAATTAATATTTGAAATTCTGTGACTCATTAATGATTGTAGTACACATGCGCGAGCATATTTGTGGCCTTTAGCTCTCCTTTGGGCTGGGCTTCAAATAATTGGGCTGGGCCTCGACATGGGATGCTCTTCGGTAAGTTCAGCCCACCTTTGGGATTTAAAGAATTGGGCTGAGCTGAGCTCCAGTTGGTCAGCTGATAATGCTGACTTGCCGCCAAGGGTAGTTTAGCAGAAGCTTTATTTTGTTATTTTTTTTTTTGTTTAAGTATAATGATTTTTATGAAAATTTCATTGGTTTCTAAAGTTCTACTTCCATTATTATATAATAATAAATTAAAAAAATTAAAATAAATATTGTTCACTTACTTTTAAGAGAGAGATGTTTATTTAATGTTTTCATTTTAGTTTTTATTTTTAATTTTTTTTTAAATAAAAACAAAAACGTGCCTTGGACAAACAGACCTTTGTGATCTAAATGAAATTTTTGTCCAAACAAACCTTTGTGGGTGCCTGCCTGCCTGCCTATATATCACTTGTAATCATTCTCTATTCAACCATGCATCATGCATGCATGCATGCGCAGCACAAGTTTAAGTATATTCAAATAGCTAGATAGCCAGATAGCTAGCTAGCTACTAACTAATAAATTCTTTCTTCAGAACAATATACACACGCGCGCGCACACACAGTGACACATATATATTCAGCGGGATAATGCTACACGGACGAATGGAGCGACAAACAGGTTGACAAACCCACTTAAATTACAAAGTTAACCCCCTAGCCAAAATTACAAGTTAACCCCTAACTTTCCCAATGACTTTTCAGGGTTGCCAATTTCATTAGGGTTTAACAAATTGAATGCCCGCTCTCTCTTACTCTCCAGCTCTCTCTCTTATTCTGCTACTCTTGAAATCTGTCTTGCTCGATCTTTCTTACTCGATCTGTCTCGCTCAATCTCCCGCTCGCTCTCTCTTACCGACTGAAACCCCATTGTTGTTGGCGTCTCTTCCAACTCACCCACCTCTGTCGGAAGCAACAAACACTAACAATGTGAGAGATCGGACGCCCCCACCCCACTAGCTTCATCTCCCCCTCTCGCTCGCTTTCTCTTACTCTCTCCGTCCTCATCGTCACCGTCTGAAACCCCATTGTTGCCAGTGACGAGCTCTTTCTCTCTCTCTCTCTCTGTATTTTTTAACCGATCGCGTCTCCTCTTGCTATCGGCGATGAGGTTTGATATCCAACAGAAGCAAGAACCCGAGGTCTCTGTATTTTTTACATTGGTATATTTTTATGTTTCTTGTATATTTGTATGTTTCAGCCTCTAATGCCAACAGAGAGATATTTTTATGTATTTTTTTTATGCAAGTGATGTTATGTTTATTCTGTATGTGCATTACTGTTAATCATTCTTTGATATTTTTTATGTTTTTTGTATGATGCATGGCACTTAAAGCTCAAACAATGCGTATTTAGAAATCTGTATATGAAAAATCCACATATGCATAAGCGATTATAAAAATGATTTGATTCCAAGCATTGTTAATTTGGAAAATGAGCTCGTTTGGGTCACTGATTATATATATATATATAGATAATATATATTTCATATGGCTATGGTTTGATGTCTTTGGGTTCTGATGCATTCATTATATGAGAAGGTTTGAATGGCGGTGGGATGATGATCTTACATGATGCACTTAACATAGCATAGCCAAACTATATTTATGTGTAACTTTTATGTGATACCTGATTGATAACTGTGTTTTTTTTTCCTATTTTCTGGTTACATTTCAGATATCCGAAGTGGTCAATACTCAATAGCATGAAAGATTTGATTGATTACACTTGAGAAACTAGGCCTGGACCGATGGGTAAGTTTAATAAGTTAAATCATTTTAAAATTCTTTTGTTTCTGAATTTTAAAATTTACTAGTGGCTTGTTCAACAATTATATCAAAGATTTAGATCTTGAGAATTTTTATCTGTCCTGATATTGTTTTTAGTTGAGTTGATGTCTGGTATGAGATAAATTACTTTATTCTAATCTACTATTCAGAATTTTAGATGCTTTTATTTTTTACTTGAAAACATATTTTGGTTCAAATGAGGCCTGTTTGAGGATCCAGTTGGAGAGTTCTTGACAACTTGTTGATCTTTTCTATTGCCTAACATAATAAATACCAGTGGCAACATAATGATGGCTTTTCAACTTGCTCGTATGTATGAGATCATTGAGCTTGTTAGATGCAAGGCTTCTTTTATTTTGAGTTTATCCCAAGGCTAAATAATGATCATTCTTCTTCAAAATCTCAAGAACAACCCAAAAATTTGACAATTTGTCCTGTTTTTTGTTTTTACCTTATATACTGTATTTTTGGTTGAGCCCACGATGACATGTTATGCAAATTGGCTTGAATCCTAGAAAACTGTTATTTTATTTTTTACAGTTAAATTTTCAGTGCTTTTGTATCCACATGTAGTCTCTCTCTTTTTTTTTTTTCCCCCTTCTTTTGAGTTTTCAAAGCCACCTGAGTATAAGGTGCAATGTGAGAATTGTTTATTGATGTAAGGATTTTTTTTTTTTTTTTTTAAGTAACAGAACTATAATCTCTCTCTTGTGTTGCTTATATTGACAGGTTAATTTCATGGTTATGCAATGGTTTGTGCCAAATGAATGATCTTAATCAAAGTACCCTCACTAACTTATTAATATATTCATCGGATTGCGTTGCCTCCAATGTAAGACACATGCTAACAGGTAGTGCTAACATGTGATTCTGAGAACATTAATTCTTCGTGTATGGCATAAAGTTAACGGCATATGCAATCTATTGTCCATGTTGTTTTGGCAGTTTTTGCGAGTACGTGTTTCTATTTCTGAAATGCTGTTTATGTTGCTAGGTTACATGCTTGCTCCAAGTATGCTGCCAATTATTATGCCACCATCGGGTGCTGCTCCCTTTCCTGTTCAAGTTAATAGCCTCCCAAGGCCACCAACAATGACTGCAGGACCAGCCGCAGTTCCAGGGGCCCCCATGGCTAATTCTAGTAGTTCTACCCCTCCTATGCATCAGGTTAATTCAACCCCAACTACCAGTGGAGGTTTTGACAGTTCAACATGAGTGCTCAAGCTCCTGAGGCCAACCATTAGTCCTGTCAACCTTGTATGGGTTTTTCCGTTAGATCTTGTAAAATCGTGCAACTATAGCACTATTGACATTTGTGGAACGTGAACAATTGTTTTGATGTTTGCTGTTAGTATTTTGGTCAAGATTATACTTAAAATCAATATTTAATACTACTTTTTTATCAGGTAATTTCTTGCATTGTTGTGATTATTTGCTTATCATGTTGGATGCTGCCAGCGGCTGCACAAACCCAATGGTCGCAGCCTCAAAGATCATGCATTTCTAATGGCTGAGTTGAGTTTGAGCAATTTGCTAAATTCCAGTTTGTACTAAAAAAAAAAAAAAGACATACTCATGTACTAATAAGTAATCTTCTAGGGCAAAAAGAAAACGTAACTGAGTTGAATTCATCCGCATGTCTAATACAAACAATACAAAATCTTCAAAAAAAATTCTATCATTTCCTCGTTGTCTTTACTCTCATTGATGCAAAAACATACGATAACAGAAAGAAAAAGAAAATACTATAGAAATAAAAACCCAAAGGAAAATTAAAAGAAACAGCACAATACAAATAGAAACCCAATTTTGATTGAGAATTAAAAGAAACAGAAACTCAAAAGAAAAACAAATTGAAGCAATTGAAAAACAAATGGATGGCTATGGTGATAAACCCAGAATCAGCAAATGATATGCCTACACAAAAGAGTTTAAATGATAGTTTACTATTACAATTCCCCTAAAATCGAGCAAAGGAATCGGAAAAGCATGTGGATCCACCGCATTGTCCACCATCTCCACATCATTGGTGCTGGATCTTTTTGATGGGTTCTCCAAGTCATCTTCTTTGATGGGTTCTGCAAGTCATCCTCTCCAAGAACAATTACACTTGCTTGGGTATTTTCCTGATCGCTTGAGCTCAAAATAACAACAGCCAATGGCGCTGGAAAAACAAGATCCACCAATTTGTCCACCGTCTTCACGTCATAGGTGCTAGATCTTCCTAAATCTTTCTCATCACTTGAGCTCAAAACAGAACTTCCAACTTTGCCTATATAGTTTACATTGCAAAAACATGCTGCAGAAGAATGATGACAGGGTTTGTGCAGGACCAAACTAGCTGGGACAAGGACTCCTCAGGTTGAGTTGATTACAATGTGAAAGTGGAAACATATACATCTAAACAAAACATAACCACAGCAACAACTTGGAGACAGAGAAAAGTTATCCCAGCAAGCATAGGCTTTCAGAGAAAATTAGAAAAAATAATCATCAGAAAGATAGTTACACAGCAAGCATAGGCTTATCCAAATGCCTTCCATTACCATTATTATATAAATCCCGACAACGAGCGATCCCCCAAATGGTTGTTGAACCTAGCTCCACCCGAGAAACTACCACTCCTCCATTAATAATGGCTACCAGAAGCTACTTCTTCGCCAGCAACCCATCCCCAATCACCTCCGACACCCAGTTCGAGTTCGACGATTCCGAGGTCTGGAAATCCAACGAGTTCAAGCCTCTCGAACAAAAATATACAAGAGGTCTGGAAATCCAACGATTCCGAGGTTTGGAAAACAGACAGCATTTCAAGCCTCTCGAACAAAAATATACATGAAACGTAAAAACATACCAATGTAAAAAATACAGAGGCTGAAACCTCTCAGAAATAAGAGCTCTTCACCAGCAACAGGGGGAGATGAAGCTAGTGGGGTGGGGGCACCCAATCTCTCACTCACACCGTTAGGGTTTCTTTCCGACAGAGGCAGGTGAGCTACAGGAGACATGATGGGTTCAAAAATACAGAGAGAGAGAGAGAGAGAGAGAGACCCACCAGTAATGGGGTTTTAGTGGGTGACGATGAGGACGGAGAGAGTAAGAGAGAGCGAACGAGCGATCGATCTCTCACACCGCTAGGGTTCTTGTTTTCGACAGTGGCCGATGTGCTGGAGGAGACGCAATGGGTTGAAAAATACAGAGAGGGAGAGGGAGAGCTCGTTGCCAATAGCAATGGGGTTTCAATCGGTAACGATGAGGACGAAGAGAGATCGAGTGAGACAGAGTGTGTACGCTCAAATTGAGAGAGAAAGAGAGAGAGAGAGTGTGTGCGCTAAACGCTAAACCAAATTGGGCAGTTTGGCAGAAGGTATTGACGCCAAAAATTCAAAATTCAAACCCAAAATTCAAAGCCAAGTTATCACAATTTTTTAGACTCAAAATATCGCGATAACACGCGTTCGTCAACCCGTTCGTCAACTTGTTCGTCCGTATAGCATTATCATATTCAGCGATAGAGAGGGCGAGGAAGTTGGGTGGGAAACAAGCATGTAGTTCAAACATGTTTGCTGACTTAGCAGTTTGAAAAGTCGTCTTCACTTGGAAAGGAAGCCATATATATGTCCCACACTACACCAGTCCAGTCCAGTGGCACCAACACCCCAATTCAAAGCAGTGCAGTACTGATTCCTTAATTTGATACTTCCTTACAATAAAATCATCCATCATCTAGCTAGCTAGCTAGCTAGCTTCATGTAAACAGTCAGATATTTATACGTAGGCGTGGGTCGAAGGTGAAGGTGAAGGTGAAGATGGGTTGATGTACTTTGTACTCAATGCTAGCCAGCTAGAAGAAAGGTTCCTTAGTATTTACTTTTCTCAAACAGAAAGCTAAGTATAATTCTTCTAGATTTTGGCTTTGGGCTTTGCAAGTACTTATCCTTCTTAATTAAACAACAACCTAATAATTCCGGAAGTAGTTGGTGACACAGAAAAGATCATATATATACATTATTTGAATACGTACGACTTTGTGTAAGTATATATATATATAAAACTCTCTTATAATAATTCCATTGAAATAGAATTAAAAATTATTAATTATATCTCCAATTTGTATGCAATAATTAAGTCTTGGCTTTTCAATGGCATGCACGTAAATCATTAAACACTTGAACTTAAAGATACTTATTAGAGAGCTGGTTGAAAGGCGCTCATCATGCATGTGAAGCCCATTTACATTGAATATATATATTGGAAGAACCTTCTGTTTCGTTGTCTGGTATTAATTGTCCTATTTCTTATTGTGTTTTGAGTAAATTAATTTATTGGACATAAGCTTATAATTAAGCCACGCATATCTTATAAGTTTACAAAACTTATTTAAAATTTTGTGTATATACTCGTGCAAGAGAAATTTAATTAAATTTTAGTGATAGAATAAATAAATCCTTATAATCTCTTATCACCAAATCAATGATGAGTCATGGATATAACTTAGTTACTGCTACAGTCAACCTCCTATACAGTTACACTATTAATTGGTTGGGACTTGGGATTTTAATAAAAATGTCACGCATACTAGCTATTTATGTATATGATTAGACTAAACACCAATATTTGAAGATAAAAAATGTACAATATTAATTGTATACTATTAAGATAATTTGATCATTAAACGAGTTTGTGACTTTTGAGGTACAATATGGAGATCAAAGAATTAATTAAAGCCAATAATATGATATTGTTACAAAAAATATAACTACGAATAAAAACAACATAAAAAAGTAGAATTTATCAATTAGCCAACTTTATTTAATTTGAAATTAAACATTGTAATTGTTATTATTGTACTATACTTCAAGTATTAACAGAATGTATGATTTTTAATTAGTTTTAAGGTAACAATTTTTTGTTGGAGTAAAAAAAAAAAAGTCTCATACATGCTAATTATAATCCTATGCTAGCTAGAATATAATTTTGTACCTGTCGACGTTCGATTTCGGCCGACCGTGATTCGTTTTGGGCTGCGGTGAGTCAATCCAAAAATACCGAGAAGGAAGGAAAACCCCCCTCCCAAATTCCAAGCGTGTACACCGGAATCTTTTACGTGGTTCGGCCAGAACGATGCCTAGTCCACGACCGCCGTCTGATTATTCTCTCAGAGTGGCGGTATTTCATTATTCTCTTTTTTGTCCTTGCCCCTCATGGTCTCTTTGATTCCCATTTATATTGAGGGGCTTTTACAATTTAGATAATATATAAAAATACAGTGATTGTATAATGGGGGACAAACAGTTCTTATCGCCTTCAGTGGGATTCTCATTACGAGGGGTATGGGCTGTTACAGATAAAGTGATCGGACCCTACCTCTGACTTCTCAGCAGTTTTGCCACTCATGCGAGCTGGAGGTTTTAGGCCAGCGACTTGGATGGGCTAGCGATCTGGAGGATATTTCAGGAGCTCGTTAGTCGATTGCTTGGAGCTCGTTGGGGGATTACCGGGAGCTTGCCATATGCTCGTTTTACGAGTTCCGGATCTTTGGTGGAGGGTGGACTTTCCTTGACGAGGTCGTCCGGGCCTTCTTGGCCTTGGGTGATTAGGCCGGTCTATCGGACCGAGTCTGGCCCATATGGGGTGATGCGGGAAATTCATATAACAGTACCTGCTTAAATAAAGGGTAAATTATATATTGTTTGTCTCCGAATTTCTAATAAATTGATAATTATATTTTTTTTTATCACCAAATAGATTAATTGTCACGTTGATTTCAATTATTCAAATTTTTTTTTGATTAATACACTATTATGAACGTCTTTCGTTGGTCGGCCCCACGATATTAGCAGTAGATATAAATCAGAGAACTCAGCAGCTAGTTTGATCCTTAACTCAATCGCAAACGTAAGGGCAGCAAGCATTTTTTAATTTTTAAAACCACTCTAACTACTGAATTTTTTCTCATGATCAAGATTCAAATACGGAACCTGAAGGTCCAAAGAGTATCATCCCACTAAATTCTTTCTGTACGAGTGTAAATATGCCCTGGGGGCTTCAATTATTTGATTTTGGCCTATATTCATGTGGAGATCAATATATAGCGATGCACAAAATCTACTTTAATTTTCTTTTTCTTTTAATATATAATATTATATGTCCATATAACTGACTTGCACTTGCTAGTCTTCTCTCCTCTCCAAACATGATTTTCATTCTAACAACTAACAATATATAAGTATTAAATTTAGGTAGTTTACTAATTAATTAATAGTGAGGTGGTCGAAGAAATTTATTATAAATTGTCCCATAAAGTTAGGGTCTTTGATTCTTAGTGTATTTGTATGAATTAATTAATATGTTAAATTATAATTACAAGTAGATGATATTAATTAAAATGTCTAATATATAAAATGTATATATATATGATTGGTAGAATAAGACCGATTTTACTCGCGAGGTGAGAATAATAATTACAAATAAACGGATAAATAAGGCCGGCCATGAAAGCTTTGAAAATACTCCTCTTCCTTCCTTCCCAGGGCCGGTGGTGTCTCCGTCTGTGATTCGCTGAGAGAGTTGTTAGAAGGGAAAGCAACACTGCAGCAACCAATAACCAAACCAGTTTCTTCAAGACAACCCCATCCTCACCAAACCGAACAATATTCATTGTTAATTTCTATTCCTTTAATCTCTCTCTCTCACTCTCTCTATATTCTTCAACTCTCTTTCACTCCTCACCCACTCTCCTCTCATGCAGCCGCCTCGCCGGAAAACGCCGCCCCTCTCCTCCGAATCATTCAACATGAAGCACGCCGCCGGTGGGCGCAAGAACAACAACCTCTCGGTATTTGTCGTCGTCTTCTCTATTTTTCTCTTCGGATGCTTCATGTACAACGAAGACGCCAAGTCCATCGCTGAATTCCCCTTCTCGAGGCCTCCGAAAGGTCAAGAAATCCACGAAGAAGGGAGCAACCCAGTTCAAGAACGAATCAGAAACGGCGAGGTGGATGCGATTTCGATGAATCCGAGGAGCGTGGTGGAGACCCAAGTGGAGGAGGAGGGGAAAATCGAGTTGCCGGCAGCGGCGGAAGAAGAAGACGATGAAGAAGTTGAATTGCCGGCGGAAGACTGCGATCTGTTCAGCGGAGAGTGGGTTTTTGATAATGTCACCCGTCCGTTGTACAGAGAGGACGAGTGCGAGTTTCTCACGGCGCAGGTGACTTGCGTGAGGAACGGAAGAAAGGACTCGCTTTATCAGAATTGGCGGTGGCAGCCCACCGATTGCTCTTTGCCCAAGTAAGAACTTTTCTATTTTTAGAATCTAATAATTAAGAACTTCTCTCTGCTTAATTAGTGATAGGCGGCCATTGTCAAGAAATTTGAGATTTAAATTTATTTAAGTTTGGTGAATTTTAATTATTTTTCTTCGAATTTTACGTCACCTAACACTAATTATATATGTGCGTGTGAAGGTTTAAAGCAAGATTGTTGCTGGAAAAGCTGAGGGGGAAGAGGCTAATGTTTGTTGGGGACTCATTGAATCGAAACCAGTGGGAATCAATGGTTTGTTTGGTTCAGTCCGTCGTTCCTCCGGGAAGGAAGAGCTTGAACAAGACTGGTTCTCTCTCCATTTTCAGAATTGAGGTCTCTCTCTCTCTCTCCAATTTGCTTTTTCTTTTTAGGAAAGCTCACAGTGCTAATTGTTTCTAATGATGACCGACACCTTTACTCAACCCATTAGAATCCTTTGTTTCTTTCCAAGGGAGATGATTAATCAAAAGGTTAATAATATGTAAAATAAAAATATTTTAGAATAGATGGTGCATGCATAGCTAATCCAATTAATTGATGATGTATATATGTATTGAAAAACCCCACCCTTCTCATTAAAACCCTTCTCAGAAAATGATGAGCAACGACCATCACATTGTTATTCTTTTGAGTAGGTGGGCTTAGGTAAGGGAAGCTTGTTCAGATAATTGGTTTATTACTTTTTATAATTAAAAGCCAGCCGTTTTAGTAGATGTCTTCCTTCCTTCTGTCGTTAAATAAATAAATGTATGATCCTTAATTTTTTTTTTTTTATAGAGAATTAGTTAGGCATATATGTATATATGTATAATGGATGGTTGAATGTGAATTAATTAATTGATTATTTCCAGGATTACAATGCAACAGTGGAGTTTTATTGGGCTCCATTTCTGGTGGAGTCAAATTCGGATGATCCAAACATGCACAGCATACTGAACCGCATCATCATGCCTAAATCAATAAAAAAGCATGCTCGCAATTGGATTGGAGTGGACTATCTTGTCTTCAACACCTACATTTGGTGGATGAATACTTTCACCATGAAAGTTCTGTAAGCACATACATATAATAACATTAATTTGGTGGACTATCATTCTCTCTCTCTCTCTCTCTATATATATATATATATTACTTTTAGCTGATGGGTTGATTCAATTCTTCATTTTGCAGACGGGGATCGTTCGATGAAGGGTCCACCGAGTTCGATGAGATCGATCGACCAGTGGCGTATGGAAGAGTTTTGAAGACATGGTCTAAATGGGTAGATAAAAATGTGAATCCTAATCGTACTATGCTATTTTTCGTTAGCATGTCACCTCTTCATATCAAGTAAGTCACATCTCATCATTAATCCTATAATTATCTTATGTGGGGGGTATGCTTTGCTTTGCTTTGCTAAGTCTTTTAAAAAGAAATTGTAAACCTAATTAATTTAAAGGGTATTTTACCATTGAATCAATCCTTATAAAAGTTTGAGCTAATTTAATTTAACACTGATTATTAATAGGAGCTTGGATTGGGGCAACCCTGATGGGATCAAGTGTGCGCTAGAAACAACACCAATTCAACAAAATGTGTCAATGCCACTGGACGTGGGGACGGATCGACGGCTCTTCGTGATAGCAGAGAAAGTGATTCGGTCGATGAAACTTCCGGTTCATTTCGTTAACATCACCACGCTTTCGGAGTATAGAAAGGATGCACACACATCTGTGTACACCATTCGTCAAGGCAAGATGTTGACGGACGAGCAAAAAGCCGATCCCACCACCTATGCTGATTGCATACATTGGTGTCTCCCCGGCTTGCCCGACACATGGAACGAGTTCTTGTACGCCCGCATTATTTCTCGATCTTGACACCCACATCACAATCGCCTTCATTTTCTTCTCTCCTCTCCGCTCGGCTCGTGTTGTGCAACTAATCCAGAAAACATGGATTACCACTCACAATCACAAAATTTACAGAAGAAAATAACTTTTTTTGTTTAGATTCTTCTCATAAAAAATAAAAAAAAGAAGATTTATTTTTATTCTACTTCCCCCCCCCCCCCCCATCTTTTGAAATTTTCATTTTGATCCCTCGTACGTAACTTCCCTTCCCTTCCCTTCCCATTTTACATACATATTCTGTAGTAGTATGTTTCGGGGGCTATTTGTTAGGCCGGCCCTCCCGCCCGCCCGCCCGCCCGCCTGCCCGCTACCCTTTTGGAACCATTGGATTCGTTTACTGGAACTGTATAATAACTCTGTTAATAATAATGACTTTGTTAAACGTGGCCCGCCCGCTTCGTTTAATTAAGTATATTGTTTTTGGGCATATTTGGTAAATCACTTTTACAGTCAATCAATCATTTTTTGTGGTTACACTGTTTTACTATAACTAACTTCTAATCATTTAGTTATAAAGCAATTTTGCCCGAAAGATATAGGTCAAGTGACGAGTAAATGATACGCTGGTGTTAATATCAGTAGGTTATGAATTTGATACTTGATTTAGGTAAAGGCTAAAGGCCCGCTTGTGATTTACCTTCTCTGCCAAAATTAAGGACACGAGCGATAGGGAATCGCGCAAAGACGGTAATATCAAGTTATATAGTAATTTTACCTTTTCTTTAAAAAATAAATGAAAAAGTACTTAATAACAATAACTTCTTAAAAAATTATGGAAAAAAGATTTTAAGAGATAGCTCACAAGTTGGACCTTAGCATGACGAACTTCATATGGGTCGTGTTTTCGGTGGGCTAGAGAGTTAGGGGTTGTTCTTTTTGTTGTTTTTATCTCGTTTTGAGTTTTCAATTTTTTAAAATATTGAAAATGTGTTTCCTTTACTATTTTCAAAAATACATTTTTAAAAACAAATAAAAATTTTTGTAAAGAAAATCCAAAACAACAAATATTATTTTGAGTGTTTTCAATAAAAACACACTAAAAACTCAACAACACAGAAAACAACCTCTCCTTACCCCCCAAATCTCACAAATCTCTCGCTCTCTCTCAAGCATTGACTGTTGACCGCACCTGCCATCTCTGTCGCTGCCATGAGCCACTATCAACCTCACTTGCCATTGCCGAAAGTTGTCGTCGATCGCTTCCTTGGCCATTCAATCTTGTTGGCTCTTTCTCATTTCCTCTATTTTCTTGATCGTCCCCCTCCATCTCCATAAGCTGCCGCCGACCTCACCTGCCACCGCTGAAAGCTACCGCAGACCTTGCCCGCCACCGCTGAAATCCGCTGTTGATTGCCCCCTGCCATTCGATCTTGCTAGTTCTATCTTCTCTCATTTTTTTTCTTAATCACTCACTGCCATTAAATTTAAGGAGATTTGGTT
This sequence comes from Diospyros lotus, assembly GCF_014633365.1. NCBI lineage: Eukaryota > Viridiplantae > Streptophyta > Magnoliopsida > Ericales > Ebenaceae > Diospyros > Diospyros lotus. The sequence continues at coordinate 35,397,344 of NC_068340.1, forward strand.
GTTGGATCTTGTTGATTATTAGGTATGTTGGTCGATGGACCATTGGGTGTCGGGTGGCTTCCTCTGATCGCCAGAAACCATCGGCCATGGTAGCCAGTGGCGACTGGCAGTGCGTATGGGTGTTGGCCAAAAATTAAAATTTAGATCTACAAAAATTTAATTGTTAAACCTAGTCCATTTTTGTGTATGTTAACCCCCTTGGTTTGGAGTTTTTAATAGTAAGCTTTGATTATGTGAATCTTCGACTGGCAGTGGTCGCCAGCAACGGAACTATTGGTTGGAGAAAATGTAAGGTGCTAGAGAATAAAAGAAGAAAAGGGAAAAAAAAGAAAAGAACAAAAAAGAAAAAAATATAAAATATTTTTTAAAAATTACAAAGCAAACACATTTTTTAGTTTTTTATTTTAAGAAATAATTTTTTAAAATTAAAAAAACACGTTTTCAAAATTTTTAAAATAAACACTAAAAATATAAAACTAAAAAATAAATTTAAAACTAAAATACTAAAAGAACACCGCCCTAGGATTTCAAAAGCGCTATTGAAAGGGTTATATGGGAGAGTTGAGGAGAAAGGCTTGGTTGTGGTGGGTTAGGTACCACATGCAAGGATTCTAGCATATTCAAGTAGGGCTGACAATAAGTTGAGCTGAGCCGAGCTAGGCCCAGCTCTATTGATTTTAGCTTGGCTTGTAGCTTGGCTCGAGTTCGATATGAGCTGATTTTCTTAGCTCGAGCTTGGCTCGATGATGACTATGAGCTGGCTCGACTCGGCTCGGTTCAAAATTGATTATTACCTTACTTTTATGTATATATATATATATATTTAAATAATATATGTGATATATATAATATATATTCAAGTAATATATTTATAAAATTATTAAGTATATATTTATATTATTGAATATTAAGTAATAAATATTTTTTTATTTAATAAATTTATAAAATTAATATATATATAAGTATATCGAGCTGGCTCGTGAGCCAAATGAGTCGAGCTAATGGTAGCTCAAGCTTGGCTCATTTACTAAATGAGCCAAATATTTGAGTTCAAACTTAACTCATTTGTATTATGAGATAGCTTATTGAGTCAATTTTCGAGTCGAGTCTTGAGCCAACTCACGAGTAGCTCGACTCATTGCCAGCTCTACATTCAAGCATTGGGGGGGTTCATGAGCCACTGTGGGCGGGGCGGTATCTTTATATATATAAAAGTATAATAATTATCGTTAATTGACTTCTATAATTTTTTGGCTAAATTATGTTAATTTATTTTTTTAAAATTATTATTCTACCTATATTCAATTTATTGAATACAATAGATTTCAATGTATCAAAAAAGAAATTATTCAATAATAATTTATTCAATTTATTGAATACAATAGCTTTCAATGCACAAAAAAAATGAATTATTCAATTTATTAAATCCATTGATTTCAATGCATAAAAAAAAATTATTCAATTTATTGAATACAACAGATAAATATTTAGGAATAAAAAAATATATCTTAGACACATTAAACAACATATAAATATGATTAATGCTGATTTCAACGTTAATTTTTCAAGCATATAAATATTATCGAATATACAATTATCAATTAAAACTAGAAAGACAGAGACTTAATAAGTTGAATATGCTAATTTATTTATTTTTTTCCCAAACTATTACTCTGCTTACATTCAATTTATTGAATATAACATGTTCTAATGCACCAAAAAATGAACTTTATTGAATATAGCAATTCAATGTATCAAAAAATAAATTATTCAATTTATTGAATACAACAGATAAATATTTAAGAATTTAAAAATAAAAAAATATATCTTAGACATATTAAACAGTAGATAAATATGATTAATAATGGTTTCAACATTAATTCTTTAAGGGGGTGTTTGTTAACCAAGATAAGAGGGAGAAAATGTTAGATATGAGAAACATTCCGGATGTTTGGTATTTCCAACGTGTTTGTTAACTTTATCTGACCATTTTCGCAAAAGGTCTCACGTGATCTCTTATCTCCCCCTTTCAAGATAAATTTATCCGACCTCTCTACTTGGATAAATTTATCTTGCTCTTTCAAAATAAGGCTGAATTACTTATCTGCCCCTTGTAAGATAATTAATGTCATTTAGTGCATTTTAAACATTTAAATTTATTAAAAAACCTTATTTATTTAACTCTTATAATTAATATTTTTTAATATATTTTTAAATTATTATATGTTTTGACAATTTTTAAAATTTAAATGACATTATTCATTTCATTGATTTTTAAAATTTAAATTTCTCTCTCTCTATATATATTTTATTTAACTCTTTTTAAATTTATTTTTGGACATGAATTTGAAAAATAAAATATTATTTTTAATTTTAATCTTAATTTTTTTGACAATTCATATTAATCATAAAATACTATTTTAATCATAAATTTGATAATAGGGATATTTTGGTAAAAAACCCTTATTTTGGTGTTTATCATATGTATTAACAAAGACATGGAAAGAAAAAGTACAATTATCAATGGATTCTAAAAAATTTAACAAACAGTCTGATAGAAATTTTGAAATGCTTCCCGGCCTTATCTTGATCATTCCATATCTTGATCCAGAAAGCATCCCAATCTTATTTTGATACCACCTTATCTTGCTCATTTTAACAAACGCCCCCTAAGTAGATAAATATTACCGAATGTACCTATATTCAATTTATTAAATACAATAAGTTCCAATGCACCAAAAATGATTTATTCAATTTATTGAATACAGCAGATTTCAATCCACCAAAAAATGAATTATTTAATTTATTGAATACAATGCATCAAAAAATAAATTATTCAATTTATTGAATACAACAAATAAATATTTAGGAATTAAAAAATATATCTTAGACATATTAAACAATAGATAAATATGGTTAATGATGGTTTTAACGTTAATTCTTCAAGTAGATAAATATTACTGAATGTACAACTATTAATTAAAGCTACGAACGTGGAGACTTAATAAGTTGACCATGCTAATTTTTTTTCCCCAAACTATTACTCTGCTTACATCCAATTTATTAAATACAACAAATTCTAATGCATCAAAAAATAAATTATTCAATTTATTGAATGCTGTAGTTCCAATGCATCAAAAAAGAGGGTTGAAGATGCTAATACGTGATAAAGAAAGTGAACAAATAATTTCGACCACAAATGTTATATACAAAGAAGTCGTTCAAAATTTACTTTAATCACAATGAAATAAAATTATTGTTTCTTCACTAATTCTTGTAGCATATTAAATTTGTTGTAATGCGCATTCCATATTTTGAATTATTATTTTATACATGTTTTTGTTAAATATTGTATCCCACGCACCGCACGGGTGGAGAACTAGTTTCATACTGGAGGAGAACTTGAAGTTTGGGGCTCCAATGGTGGCCATTTTGATGCATCTCGACTATCTGGTAAACGGTCGACTGGTGGAGGAGGCCGGGGTGGCAGTGGAGGCAATGCATGTAAGTCACACATGGGAGCTAGGTAAAAATTGGACTCTTGTGTAAATAAAAGGATTGGGTTTATTTGGTTAAAAACTTAATTTTAAACCCAATTGAGACTTAACTGAAATTGTTGGAGGGTCTTTTTCCCAAAAACCTATACTAAAATGTTTGATCATCACTTAAAAAGGGTCAATTTTAGAATAATTTTTGAATTACAGTAGTTATATATTAATAACAATACCTCTAAATATTTGCAAGAAAACCCTGTTTTTTTGGTAGGAAAAGAAAATCCTTTTGCAAAACCTTTCATTTTTAAATAAAATAGAAAAAGATAATGTAGAAATGGCTGGCTTTCGAGATCTGATTCATTAATGTATAAATGGATTTAACCACCCTGATTTAGCAATTAGCACCCAAAGTGAGGAAAAAACTCAAACAAACATTTGGTACCATCATTTGCTTTAAATAAATCACACATAATAATCCTAATAATTTAAAATTTAACATTAAATTTTGTTCATACTAAATAGTAAATACTGTAATTAAATAAGACCCAACGTGTTTTAATACAATTGGTAATATCCTCATTCTTATTACATTGAAATATTTGGCACATTATATATCATATCATCATCTAATTAAGTAACATGTTAAGCAACTATGACATCAAATCACGTTAAATAATTTTTAATTAACAAGATACACACACACATATATATATATATATATATATATATAAAGGTGTTTAAAGGTGGATCAAAGATCAAATAAGTTATCGTAAAACAAGTCTTGATATAGATTTGAACGGGTCACATCTTTTTTATATATCATATGCCAATTCGCCACGTGACAATCCGCCCATAAAATCTTGCTTTCGCCTAATTTTGAGCAGGAACTTGGTACGTAATGGATCTTGGGTGGGTAGTGGCAGTTTCATTTGTTTCAGCCTGTGATCCATTTCTTGGAAAAACCATCATCAGTTAGGTCAAGGTAATATTCATTTGCAGTATGATTTCGCTCTATATATATACGTAGGTACGTATAAACACGCACATATATATATTTCAATGTACATTTAACGATTCTTCTTTAAAGATGGAAAACATCTGGGCTTTTAATTTCCGGTACACGGATTAGGGTATAAATATATATATATATATATTGTAATATGGGTTAATTTTGATGTAGTTTCAGACAATTGCTTCATATTCTTGTTCGAAGGAAGAGCAATGGCAGGAGGGGGTTTCATGGGAAAAGTCATCTCCTTTTTCGTCAATAAGCTGCTTAAGGGCGGGCTTGCCAAAAGGTGAACTAATTTGCCGTACCCTTCCTTATTTGGGTTCACGTTTCTATTTTCTTGCCTTTTAATCCATTAGACACGATTGATTACATAAAATTTACCTCTTCAATGTTAAAAGAGAACATATGATCACATCTCTTTTTATCTAATGCAACCCTCTTTCCTTCGGTTTTCGCATTTGTTTGTATTATCAGCAACTTCCTGCAGAGATTTGCAGTGAAAGCCACGAAGAAAATGGTGGAAAAATCATATAAAGGTGTGTGTATAATTATATCAAAGCTTGATACGTGAGAATAAGAATTGGGCATTACGCTGTCCAGTCGCTTATTCTTGTTACTAGTTAGTCAGAGGCGTTCATTAACCAACACTGCCCTGCCCTTGTCTCAGCAATAAAGAACAGCAAGAAGTAGTAGCTGAAGGTCACGAGGGGAAGGATTCAGCTAGCCAAGAAGATTTCCCTGGTATCATCTATCTATCTGCCTCTCATGAGAAATCAAACGAGAGCCCGATTGAATCAGTCAAGTGGGCAAAATGACCCTTTTGTTCACGTATTACAATCTGAACCATCAGCCATCTGAAAAATGGCTTAGATTGCCATGCATGGCCAAATTAGTCATTTTACCCACTCAGACTAACTCAATGGCCTCTCATTGTCTGACACATCTATCGTTGTCCCATTACAAATGTCTACCGTCTACGCTTTTGTTCTAAGACACTGCAACTCTCCTGCAGCACAGTCCAGTGAGTGAAGCACTATTCCAGCGTTGAAGAGATTGCAGAAGCCTTCTAAATCTTACGATTTTGCTGAATTCTTCTCTCTATAATATTGAGCTTAAATCAAACTAGGCTGTCTGGCCTATAGCTTCGTTTCTAGTTTGCTTCCTGTCTTGAGTATATTCGATTCAGAAAATGCATGCTTTCCTATGTCAATCGATAAAAACTGGAGAAATGGTGAACTTGTTTGTCGCCGACCTCCAACATTTAGCTGCTAAGATGAGATCTTGATGATGAGACATTGGAAGCAGAAACAGTAACACTTCATGGCCTGTTCTATAGCCATTGCGTTTCTTCAGCAGCAATTTCCCCATGGGCACAGGCACAGAGGCCAATCTAGTCCGCTTATGAATCATTTTCCTTTCGTCGTACCTGTTTACTCAGATTCTCAGACCCGAGAATGTTACTGAGAAGATTGATGGCATTGTTCGTTAGAAAGTGCTGGATTACAGTTTCTAGGCATCAAACATGGACATGGTATTCAATAGTTTCTCCAATATCAATTCTGATCACTCAGTGATGGTATACATAATTTGATGGTCATAGTTTTGGCCATAAATAGCATCCATGGTACAATACTACAACATATTTTCTTCACAACTCTACACGACACTATCACGATAACACAGGCACGATTTATCAGATATCGTTGCAGACATTTTCATTCTACAAATACACAATGGATAGGTGGTGAAGTTAAATTTACGCTTCACCAGTGTAGTCACAGCCAGCAGGGTCTCCAAGCCCAGACTAACTGGCGGCGTGATTAGGCTTCCAAATTTTGGGATAGCCGTGCTCCCAAACCCCCGTCTAACTGGTGATGCAATTGGGCTTTCAAGTCTTGATGTTCACAAAAGGTACAAGCTCGACTTGTGCGAACTTCCGATTCTCTTTGTGGTACGATCTACATTCTGTGCTTGTAAAACAGATGCATGGAGACTTCTCTTTGCATTGTAGAGCAACAAAAGTGAAAAATGCGCCTTAACAATCAACCTGAGAGGAAGAATTTGTCAATTTCCCTTATTGCATTGATGTCTGTTCTTGGTAATAACAGATGCAACAAGGGAACTGAAGAAGATCCATGCATGGGCTTGATCTTTGCGACTGCACTTTTAATCACAGAGGGAGATGGTATGTTGTGCCACTGCAGATACCACGACAAAAGTGTGGAGTGATTTCCATTCTCAGAGTTCCTGTCAGGCCATCTCCCTGATTTCATATAATTACAGAAATTACTTTCCAAAGTGAAAGAAAAGTTTAGGAGCTCCTCTACTCGCATCCTGAGCGATCCCAAAAAAGTTGACTGGATGATGCTTCCTCTTGAATTCATTAATGTTCCTCTTTGAGCTTCATTGTATGCTAGTGCAATCTACAATAGTAACACGACCATGAGAATTATACATTTAGCTCTTTCATGCCGATGCAATTGGCATAAAATCTAGAAGTTGAGACCAGAGGAATAATGCAGGAAGCTTAGCACTAAATTTTCAATTCTCAATGATTGCAGGAAGTGACTTCTTTTATGAGGTGTTGCATGCAACGCATGAGATCAAGCGTGTGGCATTTGATCTCCTAAAAGCAAGAAACGAAATGGAATAACACCTCCACATGGCCCTTAATGCTGTGTTCGGAACTAGGATTTATTTTCTGTGTGAGGCTGCACAAAATTTAAAAAATAAGTATTTTAACATGCAGAAATTTTTCCCGTGACTTGCAGAAAGTTGATGACCTTAAGTTTCTCTAAGATGCTTGCATTAGCAAGTGGATAAATGTTCCGTTAAAGAATCATGCAGATGCTTTATCCTATCTTCCCTCCAAGTTTGATTTTGAAAATTAAAAAATGCCAGACAAGATTATTTGCACCATTAACCAAATACTTCCACAAACACCTACCAGGTCCCACGGATCTGACAAGTGTATCTCAAGAATTCCGCAAGGAATGGAATTCTGGAGAATTATGTAGAAGAGACTTGATTGGAGAGAGAGAGAGGAAGAAGAGAGACAGAGAGAGAGAGAGAGAATTTAGAGGGAAATTCAAGATTCAATTCATTCATGCCTTCTTTGAGTGAGATTAGTTTTTATTTATACTGATCTCACTAGTCAAGTGAACAATTTGAATAGTTCCCGCTAAAATTCTATACAACCGCTAACTACCATGTGCTACGTCTACTACTACCTTCTCGTCTCTCTTTATTTAGTAAGCACATGTTAGGCACATGACAGTTTACTCACCCCATGAAACATTTCTTGTCCTCAAGAAATACAAAGTAGACTGCTACCTTAGGGAATTGTGTGAGCAAATTAGGGAGATATTCCCATGTGTTGTGGTCATTATGAAGAGAGAAATTTGCAAAAATAGGACTTTCAGTACTAAAATTTTGAAAAATAGGACACTTTAAAAATCTTTGCAAAACTAGGACTTTTGAATGTATATTGGACAAAAACACCCTGCTTCTTTCCTGTCTTCTTCTTGGGATTCCCGTTATAGGGTCCTTTCTACTTTTTCCCCGCACATTCGCACTCGTCGTCAATCTTTCTCGCGAGTATTTCTTTCTCTCCATCCAAGTGTTGCTACTTCTTCATCAATTGTCTTCTTCAAAGCCATTGTTGTCTCCATACCAGGTATGTATTCATTTCTTTATCTTTGAAAAACTTCGCCAAAAAGAATGTTGGTAGCTTGAGTGATTTTACAATAATTTATCCTCTGTGCTGTTTTTTTTTTGAATGAAAACATAATGGGCTTGTAAATGAACTTGGCTTTGGTTCTTCATTCAAAACCTCGATTGAGTGAAGAGTATACATTTAACTGGTTTGAATAAATATCGATTAATATATTTGATAAGTCATGATATATTTCAATCAATATAGGTTAAAACACATGCCCCTGTGAAAAATGTTTTGATATCGGTTTTTATATCAGTCCCAACTGATATATTGATAGCATGTTATCGATTGATATATTATTGAAACCGATAACCATTAACCGACATATCCTTACACAACCGATATATTTTTATACTTACAAAACCGATGTGTTTAAATTTAATTTAAAAATTGATTTAATTTATATTATAGGAATGACATGTTCTAGACCTATCTTTGTAGTATTGGATGCACAGTATTTTGCAGCCAATATTGCCAAAAGAGCTAAAGAAGTTGCCAAACAAGGAGAAGTTGTTGCAGCAGCAGAAAAGATCAAAGACAAGAAAGGTGGGGAAATTATTGTGATAGAGAAAGATGGAGAAGTTGCATCACAAGAGATTCAATAGCAGTAGAGAGTCCTCCATCAAAAGTGCAAAACAAAAGGCAAACCACCTTGCATTGCTGGAGTTGGGCTGGGATTGTTACCATCTAGATTTTGAGATCTCTATATAAATTCCAATGTAAACAGAAATTTAATATTTCCATAATAATATCGCTTCTATTTCATCGGTTTACTAACTTTGTTTGCTTTAACCGATATTCTGTTTATAAATTGCAATGTAAAAATAAATTTAAAATTATGCAAATGATTGGTTTAGTTGTATAGGTTATCAACTGATATATTTTATTAGATATCATTTGCATATGTTATTATCGGTTACCATACTTCATTTATATAATTGATATCTTTTGCAAGCTATCCTTAATCTTCGATCGATTTACGTTTATATAATCGATATTTGTATATAAATTGTCTTGTAAATAGAAACTGTTAGTTTCCAAAATAATATTGGTTCTGTTGAATCAGTTACCAATCGATGGGTTTTGACCGATATCATTTGAATTAGTTTTACTTTATTTATATCAACTTATATTTGTGTTTAAATTGCGAAGTAAAATTTAAACAAATACTTAATATTTCCAAAATAATGTCGATCATGCTGTATCAGTTTATAACCGATATGTTTGACCAACGTAATTCGCATTTGTTATCATCGGCTACTTTGTTTATATAACTGATATGTCTGTACTAAAATTCAAATATTAAAAAAAATTTAAATAATTGTCCTTTGCACTTCTCAATGTCTGCACCGATATGACGTCTACTTTTTTACTGGACATTAATGCCCTTCTCGCTAAAAAGGTACCTCCTCCTACTGCAACCTCCGAACCATTCTTGCTTTTGCTTCCCAGTTCAATACATTGTTTGCGACTACTCTTTCTTTCTTCTCATTGAGTACAAGTCATCTCATGGATCTCATTATTTCACTTCTTTCAAATTTTTGCTTTCTAATGGCTCGCTCAAGTCATATATCGTTTGAGAAGAACATCATCGAGCACAAGGCGAAGACGACGGCCAAGCCGGCGAAGAGAAAGAGCGAGAAGAAGATGACAAAAAAGGTTAGAACATGTTTTTTTTCCTAATTTTGCTTGTTTTTAAAAAGTTGGCAGCGATTGATTTGAAATTAAACCAACAGCGGTTTATGGGCATCGGGTCAGCCAAGATTATGTTTACCTAGACCGATGCATTGTAACTGACATCGGTATGGGTTAACATATATCGGTTATATTATATCGGATTTAACCAATGCTTTGTAACCGACATGTCTTCTTTGCACCGATATATACTACTAATTTAAGACCTCTTGTGTATTGTATTGTTTGTTTTCTTAATATTATTTTCTCCTTTTACTACAGAGCTTTCATGATGATTTAGAGATAAATAAGTTTTTTCACGCTAGGATCACACGACTTAATCATTTCGAATCAACTGTTGAACTGATTTAGAAAGAATTGAAGGAGAAGCCTATCCTAGATGAGCAGTTTAAGAATTTAGTTTTTGGTTAGCTTGTGTATGGAGTCCAGGGGCTGACATGGAGCATACAGTTAGTTCACAATCTACTGTTAAACTTGATGAAAATAAGTGAAAATGATGAGAAAGGCTCCATGTACTTCAAATTGTGTGGAGGGTAATTCAAGTTTGGGAGAGAAGAGTTTGCTCTTATCACCAGATTGAAGTTTGGCAACTACGAAGCTGCCAAGCGGAAAATAAATGTGGTCGGGACGCCTACGCTGTTTGTCAAGTTCTTCCCCGATGAAAGCACAAAGAAAGAGATTTCAAAGGCGAAGTTAAGGGATGTCTTTAGGAGGGATATTTCCAACAGTAGGATGAAATGTTCTAATGAAGACCTTATCTCTTTGTCATATCTGATGATTATTAATGAAATAAACTCCAAGTCCCCTACCATGAAGGTGGACATCAGGTATTTTTACCTGGCCACTCATTGGGAGGAGACGAACAATTTTCCTTGGGATAACGACTCCTTCGTGTCCACAATAAAAACTTCTCGGAGAGGCATTTTAAATGGTTTCAAGCAGGTGCATGACAAGAAGACCTACTCTATTGGAGGTTTCCCAATCACTCTACATGTAGAATTTTAAATAGTTTTGAAATAAATCGATTACTATATATCGGTGAAGTATCGATGCCAGGTAATTGATATGTTCAATTGGAAATGATATCGGTTATGTCATATCAGTATTTGACTGAGTCTTAGTAATCGACATGTTTGCCGAACAGATATGTATTGTTTGTTTTCTTAATTTTATAAGACATTTGATGTATTGTTTATTTTCTTAATTTTAACTCAAATGCAGGTATTTATGTTTGAAGTGATGCCACACTTAGTACACCTTAGAGTTGTTGAAAGGTTGGAAAAAAGCTCCCAATGTCCAAGGATCAAGAAATGGAGACTGTTTGACCCCATGATATCCCAGGAATATATTTTTATGGAGGGCATTTTGGATGAGGCTAAGTGTCAAGGTCATTCGATCCATACTGTGCCAACAGAAGAGGAGAGGAGTTCGGATTATTTTATAAAGGCACATGGTGTGGAAGAAGTAGAAGAAGAAGAGGAAGAACAAAAAGAAGGTGAAGGAAGAGGAAGAGGTGAAAATGATCTTGAGTCCATGAACCAAGTTCCTGCAAGGCCAGCTGAGCCAAAGAAAAAAAAATCTATCAAAAACTTTCTTGATTGTTTATTTAGGAAACTCGGGGACGTGAAGAGGGAAGTTGGGGATGTCAGAAGGGATGCTGGGGTGTTGACAAAGGACCTCGGTGACATTAAGAATTTGTTGAATTTAATATGCCATAATTTGTCTATGAATTCAATGGTCATTGAGGAGAAGATGGAAAAGGTGGAGACAGTTGTGCATGAAGGGGAGAAGGAAAGGATAAAGGATGTAGATGGTGAGGATGAGGAGGAGAGAATAGCTGTTAAGGGGGATGGGGAGGAGATGGAGGAGAGAGTAGATGTTCAAGGGGATGGGGAGAAGGAAGAGGTTAAGATGGAGGAGGAGAATGTGGACGGTGAAGGGGATGGGGAAAAGGAGAGGGGTAAGACGGAGGAGGAGAAGATGGAGTGTGAGGGGGATGGAGAAAAGAAGGGAGTAGATGGAGGTGGAGAAGATAGAGCCAATAGACTCAAAAAATGAGTCATTACAAGAAATAACAACACTATTTCTTGTTAAGGAGAAATTCACAAAGCGACGTACACAAAAGGGGCAGAAAAGAAAAGAAGTCATGGAATCAATAATGAAGCCCTTGTTGAAAATAAGGAGAAGGCCAAAGGAGTTCCAACATTCACATTCACTCTTTCGAAGCTGAATCCCCAAGCTACAAGTCCTCCCAGTGGTGACTTGTTGTAGGAGTACCTAAATTTTCTAAAAAAGCCAAATATGACAGCATTGATTAAAGCTTCTTGTTGTTAGATGAACAAAGAGTTTTTTTAGATCCTCTCTACACCAAATGCATGACTCCAATCTGATGTAAGTAATTATCTACTTATATTAGTTCTATTGTGTATCAGTTTAAGTTTATCGGTTAAGAACTGATATTCGTAACCGTTATATTGATTAAGAACTGATATTATCGTAACCGATATTTGGTTGATTTTCGTGTATCGATTTCTTATGTTGGTTCCAAACCGGTATTCATAACTGATATATCGTTCCAAACCGATATTTTTAATCGATATATTTTTTCTTTTCAAGTTGAATTTCATATTGCTTATGTACGTTTTGTCTGAATCCTTGCAGCATATAGATAGCTATGTGTATATGCTTAATAAGAGAATGAAAGAATCAAGGATGACTAATGAGAGATTCTCATTGGTTGCAAGTACATTTATTGTAAGTTCCGTAACAATAAACGTGTTAATTATTATGTGGAATTTATTTTTTTTATGTCAAATTAATCCTTTGTGATATTTTACCACACAACAATCATTGAAAAGCTCATGGGAGCTATGGAAGGACGGAAAGTGAGAGAAATTTGAAACACATGATATTCCATGCCAAATTTTTTGGGGTGAAATTTGAAACACAAATTTAAGTCTCTAGATGTTCAGATCTGTGTATAAATTGCAATGTAAACAAAAACTTAATATTTCCATAATAATATCGATTCTACCACATTGGTTGGTCGATAGGTTTTCATCGATGTCCTTTTGATTAAGTTTTCATCGATTTACATACTTTGTTTATATAATCGATATATGTGTATTAATAGCAATGTAAACATAAACTTCCCTTTCCCATATCGGTTATAAATCGATAGGTAGGTTTTAATCGATATCTTTCGAATTACATACCTCGTTTGTATAACAGATATTTGTTTATGAAATGCAATGTAAACAGAAACTATCAAAACATTCATTCATTTGTAGTATTAATTGTAATTTTTTGGGAATCAATATCGGTGAAGATATATCGGTTATACTCTAAACTCATGGAGGGTTTGGAGTATCCTTCCTTTGTATGTCCCCAATAACTATTCTTCCTTTGTATCGGCTCACCCCATTCTTAAGCATGTATCCTGGTTTGCTGGTGGGGCTCAAGATCAGCCCTTTGATCTGCTCATCGGAATCATAATTGGTGGCCACCTTTTGATACCAATCTGGTACCAAGACAGTTATGGCTACTGCTTCTCCTTACTCCTGACATTTGGACAAGGCATCATCCACTATCCTTCTTTTGTAATTGAGTGTGTAGCATCTATTGAAGCAAAAACTTTAAACTTTGATGGTCAGTCTTGATCATGAATTGAGCCCCTTCTAAGTAGTACCTCCACTTGTCCACTACCATCAACACAACTACAAACTCCTTCTCGTAAATGCTTAGCCCCACATGTCTAAGGGCTAAGGCTTGGCTGAGAAATGTTGGGGGCCTTCCCTCCTACATTAATATTGCCTCAATTCTAGTCTCATAGGCGTCTGTTTCCAACATAAAGGTTATGTTAAAGTTAGGTAGGCCTAACACCGGGGCCTTACTCATAGCCCTCTTGAGTTGTTCAAAGGCTGCTTTAGCCTGAGCATCCCAGTGATTGAGTTAAAGGCCTACTAATGATCCCGCAGTTCTTTACGAATCTCCTGTAGTACCTTGTTAGGCCTAGAAACCCCGTCAGGGCTTTAAGGGTGTTAGGCCTCGGCCAAGACTGCACGACTGCTACCTTTTTCAGGTTTGTGCTGACCCCTTGCCTCGAGATAATGTACCCGAAGTATTCCACCTGCCTTTGAGCAAAAGTGCACTTCGACCTCTTGATATGCAATTGGTTGACTCTAAGGATCTCAAAGATGGCCTTAAGGTGTGTCAAATGTTGGTTGGAAGTACGGCTATACACCAATATATTGTCAAAAAATACCAAGATGAAGTTTCTTAGGTGGGGTTCAAAAATGTGGTTCATCAAGGATTGGAAAGTAGCTGGGGCATTGGTAAGGCCAAAGGGCATTACCAAGAACTCGTAATGACCCTGGAGGGTTCAAAAAGCAATTTTGGGTATGTTTTTAAAGCTCATTTGAATATGGTGATAGCCAGCTCTTAGATCAAGCTTAGAAAAAATGGTTGCATCCCTTAATTCATCTAGGAGGTCTTCAATGAGTAGAATTGGGTATTTGTCTTTGATAGTCATGGCGTTTAGCTGACGATAATCTATACAGAAACGCCATGATCCATCCTTCTTCTCTACCAACAATACTGGGGATGCGTAAGGATTGTGGCTAGGTTGAATTAGGGACTGTTGTAACATTTCTTTGACCATTTGCTCTATCGGTGTTTTCTGGGCTAGGGGTATCGATAGGCTCGTGCATTAAAGGGTTCAGAATTGAGTTTCAAATTGATGGAATGGTCATGGGTTCTAGGAGGAGGTAGAGTTGTTGGCTCCCTAAAAAGATCCTCATATTTAAACAAAAACATATGAAGTAGGTCGAGTTGATTTACCTCCCACTCTGTTTGAGAGGGGTTGCTGACCACTAGCAAGAGTTCATTGTCTATCCTTTGATCCTCCTCCTGCCCTTCTTCCATTGCATGTATAGAGAAAAGTTGGGCCACCTGAGTTAGTTTCTGCTTGAGCTTCTTCTGTAAACTCTTCCTTGTGATCATTTTGCACACTCCGACTTCCTTGCTAGCCACCAATGTCATTCCCTTCCCTTCTTTCTCAAAAGTCACCTCCATCCTGTTAAAATCGAAGCAGATGGGGCTCACTTGCTTCATCCAGTCTACCCCCAAGACCACATTACATCCCCTCAATTTTAATAACCTCAGATTTGCCTCGAACTCTTCACCTTGCTTCTCCCATCGAAAGTTAGCACAAGCTAACTTGCTCATCACCTTACTTCCATTAGCCACCGTTCCTAAAAGTGGTTGTGTGCTTATCAGTGAGCACTTCAATTGCTTGACAGTACCTTCGTCCAAAAAACTGTGGGTACTCCCACTGTCAATGAGGATCATCAACTTACTTTCTTCTACCTTTCCTTTCACCTTGATAATTTTGTTATTGGCCAGTCTTCTCAAGGCATGCAGAGAAATCTCCCCATTGTCTTCTTCTCCTTCTTCAGGCACATCCAACATGTCTTCCTTTTCTACATTTTCCTCCTCTCCTTCCAATAGAAGCAATTGCTTCTTACACTGGTACCTGGGGAAATACCTATCCCCACATTTGAAACAAAGATTAGCCTGCCTCCACTGCTCTATCAACCTATCCCCTTGTGTTTTAGGGCCTGGAAGTGGTATACGCCTCATCCTTTGCACTCCTTTTCAATTCTCCCTTCCCTGAATCTTTCCAACAGGAGCTAACACATCGTGTGTTCCTCCCCTGCTCATAAACTATTGCTTCTTCATGAGCGCTTCCACTGTCAACTCATGCAATCGGGCACTATCAGCTATGTTGCACGGAAACGGAAACGGGAAACGCGGAAACAGAAACGCGAAAACGGTATTTTTCAAAAAAGTTAGGAAACAGAAACGTGGGGTAAACTATAATTTTAAAAAATATAGGGGTGTATGTGAAATTAATATATAATTTATATACTATAAATAATATTAAGTTATAATTTTGCAAACCTAGAAATACTATAAATAATGTAATTTACAGTATTACCCTAGAGTATTACCTACAACTTGCTGTCAATGGCTGTTTCGATTTTGCAAACCCTAGACCCACGCTGCTTCTTCCGTCTGCCCCCGTCGCCGACTCGCCGCCTCTCTTGCCGTCGACGTGTCTGTTGCCCTCATCCTTGCCCTCGCCGTCGATCTCGCATCTCTCACAGTCGATCTCGACCATCGTTGCTGCCTCTCTCAGTCGCCATTGACGAGTCTTTTGCCCTTACCCTCGTCTTCGTCTCGCTTCTCTCAGTCGAAGCGTCTCTGCCACCGTCGTTCGCCTCTCTTGCCATTAACGAGTCTCTTGCCCTCACCATCGCGTTCGATCTCGCCTTTCTCACAGTTGAAGCGTTTCTGCCATCGTCGCTCGCCTCTCACCCTCGTCGCCGCCCATCGCCGTACACCATCTCTCGCCTCGACCGTCGCTGCACACTCTATATTTGGCCTCGCCGCCAACCGCCGCCGCCTCGCCTCTCGGTGACCATTGTCTTCCTCTTGCAGGTGAGCGACCGTGGTCGCTGGAAACACGTTTCAAGTGTGAAACGCGTTTCCCACATTTTGTGTAAATTGCGAAACGGCCCCCAGAACGTTTCGCAATTTACAAAAACGTTTCGAAGGCCGTTTCGGGCAGTATTCGCGTTTCCGAAACGGGAAACGGTTCGAAAACGTCGAAACGGCGCCTCCGAGCCGTTTTCGTGCTTCGTAGACTATCAGTGGTATGCTTAAGAGTTTGTGGCCATAACACCTTCACCATAGGCCTCAACTCCTCATTTAATCCACTAATAAAACTGGAGACGAAATAAGCCTCCGTAAGGTAGGGGTTATGGTTGAGCATCAACGCCTTCAGTTCCTCAAACCTCTTCTAGTATTTTACCACCGATCTATTTTGTCTGATCTTGTTAAACTCCTCCACCACATCCGTTATTCCTCTATTCCCAAACCTCTCGCAGAATTCTATTACAAATTCCGCCCATGGACATTCCCCCCTTGTCTTGGCTCATCCTTGGTACCAATCATCTCCAGCATCGTTGAGGTAGGCCGCAGCCATGGCCACTTTTTAATGCTTAGGGATTCCAAACAACTCAAAACTCAAAGGCCCTCTCACATCTTCTAATCCACCATCAAGGTGTACTTCCATCAATAATGGGGTATCCAATTTTGACATTGGTATCCCCGGGTGGCCAAGGCCTCCATTCACCCTTTGCCTTCGACCAACCACATTCTCCCCCATTTCCCTCGGCTCCTCACCAATCTCAGAGGTTCCCAGTCTTCTATGACTCATCCCATGGCTGGGAAGAATCGGATCCACCCTCTCTCTAGGAGGAAAATCTGGGGAGAGACTTACTGATTGTTGCCACATAAACATGACCACGAATCCTTGTAGCTACTCTCGAATCTGCGCTCCTACTTCTTCTCAGATCCGATTGACTGCACCATCTAATTTGCGATCAATGGAGATGATCGCCTCGTGATTACGATTTGATCCCAATTCTAGTTGATCTACCCATGCCTGCAAGTCCGTGACCGTGGACCCGAATTGGTGTAGTTGCGCCTCCATATTCTTCATCCTTGTGTCGTCTGCCATCACTGGATCTTTCCCATAGCTTCGATTGGACTAGATCGCTCTGATACCAAATTGTCAGGTCCCAAGGATCTAACAAGTGTATCTCAAGAATTCTGCAAGGAATTCTAGAGAATTGTGTAGAAGAGACTTCATCAGAGAGCGAGCGAGCGAGAATTTATAGGGAAATTCAAAATTCAATTCATTCATGCCTTCTTCGAGTGAGATCCGTTTATATTTATACTAATCTCACTAGCTAAGTGGACAATCAAGTGAACAATTTGAATAGTTCCTGCCAAAATTCTATACAACCACTAACTATCATGTGCTATAGCTACTACTACATTCCCGCCTCTCTTTATTTAGTAAGCACATGTTAGGCACATGACAACACCCTAGTGGATTGGGCAACAATTCAGAAAACATTTTCCAACTTCTAAATATATCCTCTTCTCAACTGCCTTAATAAAATCACGTTGAGTGTAAATGCATCAAGTTTAAAACTACATGACAATTTGTCTAGACAAGCTAAAAGTTCCCTGCAAAGACTAATCACATATACTTTGATAGCATTGGTGCAGGTAATTCATTCCTCAAGTCCTCTTTACTAGAGTTTTTTCGTTTTCAATTTTTAATTTTTTTTCCCTCTATTTTGACAATAAGTTTAGAAGATTAGGGGTTGTTCTTTTCGTGTTTCAATTTTTAGTTTTGAATTTTAAATTTATTTTGAATTTTATGTTTTGAGTGTTTGTTTTGAGATTACTGAAAAAACGTTTTTTCTGTCTATAGTGATTTCCGTATTTTGAAAATTTTGAGCGTGTTTGTAATGAAAACACCCAAAACGACTTTTTTATTTTATTTTGAGTTTTCTTTACAGATTTTTTTCTTGTTTTTAAAAATGCGTTTTTTAAAATATGAAAATAAACACGTTTTAACTGTTTTGGAAAACTGAAAACAACAAAGAGAACATGGCCTTAGTGTTTGGTTATTTGTTTTTTTTTTTTCAAAAATTTTGAGAACTTCTCAAAATTTTGAAAACAAAGAAAATATGTTTTTCACCTTTTGATTTGTTTTCATTTCTTCCACTTCCGACACTCCTCACCTCTGGCCACTTGTTCCAGTGTCTCCTTATTCATTGGTGACTCCCATGGGAATTTGCCTAGATAGGAGACCAGTAAGATGTTATAACCCTCAGGTAGAACTCACCCTCAAAAGCTAGCTGTTAAGGGGAAGGTGCCCAAGATGTTATAAATCCCACACCAAAAACTTGAACTTCCAATGTGGGACAACTCCCATACCCTGCAATGAACCATAACATATCGACACAAGACTCCCAGATGAGGGAGTTTTGTCAACTCCCATGGGAGTTGCCAACAACCTTTGGTGTCTCCTCGTCGGCAATAATAGGGATAACTCAACAACATACCAAATCTTTATCCTATTGTGGGCCAGCTATATGAATTCTAACTTCCCATTCATTTCTATCCACAACCTTATATTCTATAAGGTCCACGTACTTTTTCATCTCTCTAGAAATCAAGCTTGTTCTATCTGATCTTAGGAGTTTTAAACCCCTCCTTTATCCTGGTTTGGGACTGAGCAGATAAGAATCCATGGGTGGATTTGTTAGGGATAAGCCAGAAAATAAAAAAAATACAAAACTAAAAATGAACACAAAGTTGTCAAACAGCATATTAGGTTTTCATTTTTTTTTTAATGTACAAAAACTGAGCAGAAAAAATTGAAAATGAAAAACAAAAACTAGAAAACTGAAAGCTTTGTCAAACGGGCCCCTAACAACTTGTTTTAGTACTTTTACCTTCCAATTAGATGAGCTGTAGAGCCAAGTATAAAACTGTAGAAATTACCTTTAAACTAGAGATGAAAAGCGAGTCACCCACAATTGATGGACAACCAGTAATCTGATCTGTCATACACCCAAGCACCGTGTACAGTGACAAATAGACCTGTATAGTTTTCAGAACATAACAAATCTATGAATGAAAAGGAGTAACCATAATACAAGCAATCCACTAAACAAGACGAATATGGAAGGGTAAACCAGTTATCAATCTTTCACATCATAAAATTCTTCTGGAACATTATGGATATCTTAGATGAGCTGGCTACCTGTAAAAGGGCTGGTCTGTCCTTGCTCACACACTCAAATAACACTTGCAAACAGAATTCTTGAAAATCAGCATCGGATCTGCCAAAGTACTTAGCAATTTATTTCAACAGGAAGGCCCAGCTTAAAGTTGGACAAATATAAGACAGAAGGTTAACTGCAATTTGTTTTTGTTTGTACCTTTCAACTGACAACACAACCTTGGAAATTTCAGAAATAAAAGAAGTAAATAGTAATATTTTGGTAAACAGCGCACATCTAATAATTTTTTCATATAAAGGAAGGCAGATGGAGAACCCTGAGAGCAATACGAGCTTAAGGAGGAGGAAGGTATTTGTCAGTCACAAGTAGCAGGGTTGCAACAGGATCATAGGCTGGGGAAGTAAGTAGGTGTCAGGCATGTGCGTTGAGATGCTACTTCTGTGGTTTGAACATGCATACATCATATCACAATGGAGCACCAACCATCACAGCCACTCCAAGGCCACACTCAACTACGGAAGTATAAAACAAAATAAATTATCCAAAATATTTTCAATTCTTTTTTTATTTGCAAGTCTTTTGCAGTTTTAAATGTTCCGAACAACAGAACAATGGTTCACATTTGTTCTCTCCCTCTCCAATTTGTTGACAGAAGCAACACCTTGAAAACTTTGGGGCTATCCCGGCTAGGTTTTCTGCAAAATAAACTTACTACAGCTCAATAATTTTCTTGTTTAATTTTCCGTATAAATATCGTATTACCAGAAGAAACAAAACTTCTCGCAAATCTCTCAGATTCTCTGTCAACAAACGTTTTAAAACCAATACACAACTTTCAGCTTAAATTCATAGTGAAGTGCATCCATTTATGAAATGAGCCACAACTAGTGAATAATCTTAAGACTATTGGTTCCCCATCACATGATATTTGTTCAGAGAAAGCTAGCATGTCATATTCATTAGTCTATGTATAGGTTATCAGTAATTGTTTAAATCAGAACCTGAAGCATACGAGATTAGAAGGGGAGGAGAAAATGAAAGTCCCTTTTAGATAGAAACAAAACAAGGCAACTGGATGAATAGCTAAGTACGATGGACACGAGTCAGGTAAATAGGAGTTGCATTTCAAAATGGGCAACAAAAAGTAAGCTTTGTAAACTACATTTTCTTCCTTCCTGAACTTAAAAACATATTGTCTGAACCATCCTAGTCATAGAACAAAAATATATCTTATGAGCTAAAACAAAACAATTTAGATTTTATTTCAATCATGAACAATACTTTTCAAACAATTTATTTTGTTTCCTAGATGATATGTTAATTTCTCCATGTTCCACAATATGTAAGAATTTACAGGTAAGTGGCATAAAAAAGAAATAAAAAAGAGAAGCAGACAGAAATATAGGACACAGCGTGACAAGGACAAAAACATATGTTTTTTTTTTGTAGTCATACATAAACACCAGGAAATCAAAAACCGAATCTGGAGAGAGAGAGGTAAAATGGATTATTCCTCCCTCATGGGTGCAACTATCTAAAAATCTCGGATTCCAGAACACAACTTTCTTCTTCTCTCCTCAAACCTTTTCCATGCAAACAAATCATAGAAGTAAAAAGAGAGAATACACAAAGCATGTGCAAAGTGGCAGTGCAAGTCAACCATGTGTTATGTGAGACATCACCAGAGACATGTACATCTCTCAAGGGATGGTCTTGGTGCTTCTTAGTTTAATGCAGTGATGGTTTATATGGTCAATTAAACTTAATAAACAGGCTAAAAAGATCAAACTTACAGTTGCCACAAGCTTGGCATCAACCAAAGTTTATGAAGACGGTTGTCAAAATATTTACGAATATGGTATACAAAGTCATCTATCAAACAAAGGCTTTTTTGACACTGGAACAATGGTTAAGAAAGCAATAATAGTTTTGTGTACTTGCCTGCTGTTCCAGGAGGGGTCACAGCAAAGTTGTGCAAACGCAATTAAGCTTGGATCAGATGAGAAGGTGCTAACAAGCTGATCAACAGTAACTGAACCTGCTCTCAAGCAGTTGTCAGTACTTGGAATACAAGCTCTCATACTTCTTAAACCAAAAACCTGCAGTGAGGACACCAAGCTCAGCCAAACAATCTAGAACAGCCTCACGAAGGCTCAAGTGATGTTAATACAGTGGGACAAACACCTTGTGCATTGCTCGTGACAACAGTGACTGACATCCAACAGGATCGTCCACATATGAACAAGCCCCAACTTTCCGCTTGATATAGAGGATACCAGAGTTGAAGGGATCATTCTTATCTCCAGAGCTCCACCATGATTTCTCTTCAGAAAAAAAATAAATAAAAAATAATACTATGAACTGATGAGAAAATTTAGGAATAATGAAAATAAAGCAATGCCAATCATTCTACCGTCAGGAACAAGTTCTATGACTTGAGGCCAATATCGAGGACCACAAACGCGGACAGTCTTCAGCTGTAGAAGTATTTTCAACAATCACTTAGTGTCAGTTTAACAAAGTTAGATGACACAAAGGACACTTTCATATAGTCAATCCACTTAGGAAGCCTAGAAAAAAACTGAGAAATTGAACTCAAAACAATGAAAGGAATCGGATAGTTCAAAAGGAAGAAAGGTCACATAGGAAAAGAAGAAAACTGCTGAAACTTATCATCCAGATTATTAATCAAATATTTTCATCTTCCTCCACCTCCCCCTCCTCCCCAAACCACCATAAACAAAGTTTTTTTAACTCAACAGAAGGCACTAATTATATTGACCACAAGATAAAGAGGATGAGAACTTACAACAGCACGTTCTGGGAGAAGACAAGGAGTGACCTCACAAAAACTTGTCTCTTCATAATGTTCAGTTTCTCTAATTGTAACTTCAAGAGGAGCATAAACTGGAAGGCCTGTATCAACATCAACTGTTTGAATCCAGCGAGCTTCAGTAGCAAGGACATACAAATGCCTAAATGCCTGCAAAAGACACCTTCTGTAATAAAATGCTAAGGAAATTGTAGATATCAAGACAATAGAACAAGAAACAACAACAACAATCCCAAGCCTTAAACCCAAAAGGTGGGGTCGGCTACATGAACTCTAGACCTCTCTATGTCTCTATCCATGGCCATATTGTCGCAATAGAATCAGAAAGCCAAAAAAAAGAAAAACCACAACCTCAATTCTTCCATTGACAGAACACAGCTAGTAAGGAGGTTGGCCTTCTCACACATCAAAGGGAGCTCTTTGTGAAGACCAAAAGAAAGACCATTGCTATATATCTATTTATTCACTCTAGCCAATCAATCACCATATATTTTGAATGACTAATTTAGTATAATGTCAAAAGGAACGGGGAAATGACCAAAAAAACAAAACTAAGTTACAGAATTACACATAGCTGAAAAGGAACACATCTAATCTAGCAACACTAACACCAACATACATGTAATGCTAGCTGGTTCCCTGGTTTGCATACTCCACAATTCCATCCACATAAACTTGAACCCCACTAACATCTATATTACATTTACATATTTAGTTTGGATAATTGACCCAACTCAAGACTCATCTTTGCATCAACAAGCATAAACTAGTCGTTTAAATATTTCACAAAAGATGTGCTGCTTTGCTACAAAAATATTTGGATTTTAGGAGAGAGAAGGTGATATGGAAGTTCAAGTCTGGAAGGTGGCATAATAAGTTTGAAAGGGGATGGGTTCCAACAGGATGGCAGAGGTATTCTCAAGATTTTTCAACGGGACTGGACAATCTCAGGAGGAATTCTCCTGCCGAGTTTCAAGATCTAACTGTCATGTCCCAACAGATCCATATGGTACAAATAGGGATCAGGGGACGAGGGACTGGGACGTCTCTGATTCTGTCTTTGTTGACTTTCTCCATCCTACAGTTAGTCAATCGACGCTTTATAGTACATCTGTGAAGTGCAGAAGAATTATCAGAATAGACATACCATGAAGTTTCAGACCAAGGAATAAGTTTAAGTATGCTTTTGTTCATTTCAGTTCAGTGGAAGAGGCTGAGGCTGGGATTTCCAGGCTTAATGGTAGGGCGGTAGGGCGCTGTATGGTAAAAGAACATTTGTTGGTTGGGCAAAGGCTACTGCATTTTGTAAGAGATCTCGGAGTTATGGAAAAGATATTTTTCTTCAGGAAGGAATCATATAGGCAGATCAGCGGTAAGGCAAAATCCGCAATCTCAGGCTGGAAGGAATCGCAGGTATTCTCTGAAAGTTTGGATTTGTTACGCAGACAGAAGACCTGAGAAGCAGAAATCATATTCAGAGGTTGAATCTCAGGATCCAGGAGATTAAGTTTCAACAGAGGAAGACTGTGCTTGGCTGAATTGTTGTGTAGTTGGGCATGTGAAGAAACTGGAGGTGATTTCCAGATTGAATGATATTTTCATTCAAGAAGGTGTTCTCTCATGTCAAGTAAAACCTATGGGAGGCAAGATGGTGCGGTTGCTCTATGATGATGAAAATATTAAAAGAAGCATAATGGAGGGGGGTGCACCTTGGTTATCACAATGGTTTGAATCTGTAAGTGGGTTTCTCAGGATATGGGCTTTGAATGGTTTGTTTGGCTAAGGTGTGAAGGGATTCCTTTGATTGCATGGAATTCTAAGTTCTGTAGTCTAATTGTCAGGCATTGGGGCGATTTTATCTTCTCAGATCCTGATATACAGGGAAGGAGACTCGATGTGGCTAGCCTTCTGGTTTCTACAACTTGCCATGACAATATCTGGAGGACCTTGTTGCACTTGAAGATTAAAGATTGTGTGTTTCAGATTCAAGTTTTGGAAGAACCACTACTGCCTTCCCATCAGTTGCCTTGCCTATGATCTTTCGGATTCCATTCAGTTTTGGCCAGACTTGTTTCTGATAATTCAAATTTGAATAATTTGAATTCTCCAAAGGATGATCGGTCATCTGATGTTTTTCTGAGATCTAATTGGGGGCTGACAGTGTTTCCCATTACAAATCAATACTTGCTTTGTTTTTCAGGCTCTGAGGTTGGGAAATATGAGTCTTCCAGGTGTTTTTCTAGGCTGATTTCTCAGCAAGCTGGCCTTGGTTTTTCGTTCCAAGTTCTAGGGAACCCTATGTGTAATTTCTTCCAAGCCATTGATGGTCAGATTTTCCACAATAGTATTGGTTCAGAGTTTGTTAATCGTAGGTTTCCTCTGGAAAAGGGAGACCTTAGCAATCAGGAAATTAATCTTCCTGGGACTTCTGAAAAGAAAGACTTCTGCCTTCAAATTTAAAAGAAGGAAGATAAGGACTAT
This sequence comes from Diospyros lotus, assembly GCF_014633365.1. Lineage (NCBI taxonomy): Eukaryota > Viridiplantae > Streptophyta > Magnoliopsida > Ericales > Ebenaceae > Diospyros > Diospyros lotus. The sequence continues at coordinate 35,422,248 of NC_068340.1, forward strand.
CCGATTTACTTATCAGAGAAGGAAAAGGAAGTCCGATTATAATCTGGTCTTCTTCAAGTCAGGTTAGGTCTACTTTGAAGGTGGGTACACAGAATAGGAACAATCTGAATTATGAAAAGCAGTTGCAGGAGATTGGTGGCAGTCCTGTGGAGAACTGGGATATTTCTTCAGATTTAATGGCCGAGGCTGAGGCAACTTGGTTTATTGGCAAAAGTCTGGGACTGTCAGCTAGAAGGGATGACTCCAGTATTCTGAATTTAATTATTGGTTGGGAGCATGCGATTCAAATGGAAAGGGCTGAGATGGAAAGAGTAGAAACTGGGTTTAATTTATAAATGATTTGGTGTGCAGTTTTGCGAACTGGTTTTCAGAATTGAACTCATGAGTTTGATTATATTATAACAAGATGCTGTTCTAGATTGGTTGGGGGTGAGTTAATGTGTGATTGCTTGGGGCGCAATGGTTTTATCAGATCACCTTCTGTTTTATGGTGTTTATCTCTTGGTTAGATTTCATAGGTCATCCTTTATTGAAGTGTGTTTGGCGCGTGGATCATCCTTCCACTTTTAATGGGAAAATGTGGTTGATCTGGGAGCCATGGGTCTTTGAGATCATGTTCTGGTTTTTGAATCTGTTCATATGGCTGCAGTGTTGTGGTGATCTCTGTCTCATATTTCTGGCAACAGTGTGGTGAACTCTTTCATATTTAGGGGTGTTGAATTCTTGTTGTAGCTTGGTAGTGAACTAGTGATTTCTGTTGTCACTGGGGATGTGATTTTAGCATCTCGTTCTTTGTTTAGTTCAGGTTTTCTTGGGGTTTGTTCATCTTGTGCAAGGATGTTTGTATCGCCACTTCTAGTGGCCTTGAGTTTATGCATTAATATAATATAATTAAACCTTCTTTCAGAAAAAAAAGAAAAGAAAGAATTATACATAGCAAGGCTACCTTTACTATGAGGGCCCATTTTACTAACTTGTAAGACCGGCTACTTTTCACATTTCCATGAGAGAGAGAGAGAGTACCTGGAGATGGCATCGATTGTCATTTGGCCCTGTAGGTAAGCGCGGATACAATGTTATTAGCAAAGCAGCAATGGAGCTGTTGCTAGTGGAAAAAGTCCGCATTCCACCACCAAGAAACAAGAAACCAATAGCTAAGCTCACCTAGAATAGTTGAAATATCCTCAACATTAGATGTCAAGATCAGATGGAACATGTACAATAACCTTTATCAAGAGAAGAAAAGCAAATATATATATAGATTGCTAGATGTAGCTGACCCCACTTAGTGGGATTAAGGCTTGGCATGTTAATGTCGCTGAATGTATTTTGCATCAGCAATAAAAGCTATTCTTTTTTAGTGATAAATGCTGCCTGAACCTATTACAACATTGATGCTTAACCAGAAGTTGGAAGCTTTCCCAGAAATTTGTGGACATTTTTGAGGCAAAAGATGATAATGTATTTGACTGGCCTCTTACTTGTTTCTTCTTCTGGGAATTGCATTAACTAGATAAAGGAAATACATTTGGAAGACATCTTGTCAGTCATCACTAAGAACACTACCCACAAGTACCATGATGAGTCACAGGAGATTCAGACTAAAGAAGAATTACCGCCATTTGAGTACCATAATTAGCATGACCATCTGCAGAGTTCCGACTTCGAAGGAACCTCAAAAACCGGAAAGTTTGAAGATGCCCAGAACCTGCCATTACCTGTTCTCCCAAACATCAAAGACAGACACCTACCAACACTTCTTATAGACAAATCTTAACTTAAATGTGAAATAAACACTAGCCATGTTGACTGAGATATACTGACCACAGCAAGGGAGAGAACAATAAGGTGAAGGCATATCTCCAATGTGCCCCGATCAACATACTGAGACAATCCCTTTGGGAATGAAGTTCCACTTCTAATAGAAACAGGTTTAATCTGCATGAATTGATATAAGCACTTCACAACATATATGCAGAACAAAAAAATTGAGCAGCAAAATGAGAAGGTTCAACCTCATTCAAGATGTATACAGCATACTCATAAAGTAACTCCTGAGCGTCTCCATTTTTTGTACCGGCAAATCTCAACCCTGTCAAAAGTATATTTCTAGACTCTGAATAAGTATCATAACATTCAAATCCTCAAAAAGCAAAGGAAACACTTAAAGCAAATTTGCAAGTGCGCAAGGGTGCTCCAAAATTCAAGAATAGTAAATAAACAGTTGAAAAGTAAGTAGAAAAAGTATAGAGGAGAGAACATTGAAGAAAGGGTTATAGGTGGTTGTCTTTCTCCAACTCTACACGCCATATTTATACTATTATTTGGAATAGGAAAGATTACATCAGGTGTGAACAATGGAATAAAAAATCTGTTTCTATTCTGTCATTTAATCTAATTACATGGGCTCTTCTTTTATAGAAGAGGTTTTACATAAAAAGGAAAGAAATCAATCTATGCAATAAAAAACTATAGATCTATACACAATAGGAAACTATACAACAGGAAAGAATAGTAGTTGTATATTTAGGAGAGTTTCCTAAGACTGGTTTAGGCAAGATTCCCCAAACCAATTTTAGGAAACTCGTATCACCTTGAATTCTCCGAATGCTAACACTCCCCCTCAAGTTGGAGAATGTATATCCCACATTCCCAGCTTGCTTACTGTTGGTAGTTGGATTTATTAGTTGATTTAATTTATCAGTTGATTTATTTCATTAATGTTTTGAGTTGTTATAATCTAGTAGGGGTCCTAATTTATAGTAGAGTAATCAACTCCTATACATTAGGAGAATTGTTAGGAGGTTGAATAGTCTTAGAATTCTTCAAGGATTAGGAGTGTGTGTTATAAGTAAGATTGTATTCATTAGTTTTGAGATATGAAAGATTAATTCTTATTTTTTCACACTTACCAAGTCTTCAAACCTCTTCACTGGTAGCCCTTTGATTAGGATATCCGTAACTTGTTCTTCAGATGGCACATAGGGTAAATGAATTAGGCGGCTTCCAATTTCTCCTTGATGAAATGTTGGTCTATCTCAACATGTTTAGTCCTAACATGTTGGATAGGATTATGGGCTATGTTAATTGTTGATTGGTTATCACACCAAAGCCCAATTGGTCCTTGGGCTTGAATCTTCAGGTCTTCAAGGATAATTCTTAGCCACAAAACTTCACATAGGCAAAGGGCCATAGCCCTAAATTTCGCTGCACTTGATCTTGCTACAACACTTTGCTTCTTACTCCTCCATGACGCCAAGTTCTCGCCTAAATAAACATAGTAAACACTTGTTGACTGCCTATCTATGATAGACCCAGCATAGTTAGCATCTAAGAAACCCTTGATGTCCAACTCTTTCCCTCTTTAAATAGAATTCCCTTGCCTAGAGTGGTCTTGAGGTAACTTAGAATTTTTCTTACAGCAAGCATATGATCCTCAATTAGGCTGTGCATGAACTGGCTCACAAGGCTAACTAGAAAAATGATGTCAGCCTTCCAACAAGTCTTTGATACCTTCCCTTGTCCACCGGTTGGATGCTAGGATTATTCCACAACCTACTGTTAGGTTCAATAGGGATTTTAGAGCATTTTCCACCTGTCAACCATGTTTCTACCAACAAGTCCAACACATACTTCCTTTGAGAAATAAAGATCCCAGCTTTAGAATAGGCAACCTCAATTCCCAAAAAATACTTGAGAACCCCCAAGTCTTTGATCTCGAATTCCCTGGATAGCCTTTCCTTGAGTTTTCCTTGCTCCTCTTTATCATTGCTTGTGACAATCAAATCATCTACATATACTAACAGAACTGCCACTTTATCTTCTTTGGAGTGTTTTATGAAGAGAGTGTGGTCTCCCCTACTTTGGTCATACCCGAAAACTTTTATAACTTTGGAAAACCGTCCAAACCAAGCCCTAGGAGACTGCTTAAGCCCATATAGAGCTTTCTTGAGCTAACATACTTGTCATTCATGCCCTTCTTGGAACCCTAGTGGCAATTCCATATATATGTCCTACTCCAAATCCCCATGGAGGAATGTATTTTTTACATCTAGTTGTTGTAGGTTCCATCCAAAATAGGCTGCCAATGAGAGAAGGATTTGTACCGTGGTCATTTTTGGGACTGGAGCAAATGTTTCAAGATAATCGACTCCATAATATTGTGTGTATCCCTTAACTACCAGCCTGGCCTTATTTCTCTCTAGGGTGCCATCAGCCTTGTATTTTACATTAAAAATCAATCTACACCCCACCGGATTGATCCCCTTAGGTCTGGACACAAGATCCCACGTATGGTTCTTTTTTAGGGCACTCATTTCCTCCAACATAGCTTGTTTCCAGTTTTGATCTTGTAATGCCTCATTTATTGACTTAGGAATGATAATTGAATCCAAAGAAACTAGGAAACTCTTATGCCTTTGGGAGAGACGATGATAGGAGAGAAAATTGGTTAAGGGATGTTGTGTATAGCTCCTAACCTCTTTTCTAATTGCAATAGGTAGGTATAAATCATCAAAGATAGGGCTATCAGAAGAGAGAGTATCTCGCGTGAGATTCATACTTGGACTAGAATCCAAGGGTGGTGTATGTTGTGTGTCTTGGATAGGCTACCTTTGCTTGTAGATGTAAGGAGACCCCTTGTACTGAACTGGAGAGGGCAACCTTTCGATGGCAACTTGTTCGCCCAACTCAGCCTGATCATGCACTTCTTTGTGATTGCCATGGGACAGACTAATGAGAGGATGAGAAGGCCGGGTTGGTGATGGCTGAGTTGTTTGAGCGATAGTAGGGCTGGTTTGGTCAAGAGAATTAGAACTGGTGTGAGGGGTATGCTAAGAGGTAGACAAGAGAGTATCATCAAAGCTTTCATCGAAGTTGTAGTCCCCATAGGAAAGTCTCTCCCCTTAGGGACCAACAGGAGAGGAATCAAAAAAAGAAAGGGACTCAACAAAGGTAACACTTATATCCCTTTGGGTAGGAGAATACCCGAGGAAAACACACTTGAGTGCCCTTGGATCCAACTTATCTCGATATTGTATGGATATGTGAACAAAAGATACACACCCAAATACTCTAAGAGGAAGAGGATTATGCACATTGAAATTTGGAAAATGAGTGTTTAGACAAGTAAGAGGGCTTTGTTGGTAAAGGAGCTTTGTGGGTACTCGATTAATAAGAAAGGCAACAATGAGGACAGCCTTCCCCAAAAAGCTTTTAGGAAGTCTATGATGATGAAGTAGTGTACGAGCCACATTAAAAAGATGTCTCATTTTCCTCTCAGCTACTCCATTTTGTTGTGGAGTATCTATATAGGAAGATTCGTGGACAATTCCTTCTTGTTGAAAAAATCGATGCATATAGTGATTAAAATATTTTCGGGCATTATCAGTTCTAAGTTTCTATATAGGTGTTCCAAATTGAGTAGTAATCATCTTACAAAAATTTGGCAACAGTGTTCCTATGGCAGCCTTATCTTTTAGCAAAAACACCTATGTCATTCGAGTACAATCATCAATTAATGAGATAAACCACCAAACCCCAGAGTAATTAGGAATTTTACAAGGCCCCCATACATCAGAATGAATTAGAGAAAAGGGTTTAGAACTGATTTTATTACTCATGGGATAAGGAACACAATGTTGTTTGGAAAGAATGCATACATCACAATGAAAGATAATGGGATCAATAGAATGAAATAAAGTAGGAAACATAACTTTTAATAGAGTAAATGGAGGTGACCAAGGCGGTAATGATGCAACCATATATTGTGATGATCTATTGTAGTTTGAGAGGAACAAGCCACCGGCAGGCTAGTTTCAAGATGGATAAGAAGCCTTCTCTACAAAGCAATACAATCCACCTTTTTCTTTAGCAACACCAATTCTCGTCCCTGTCTTTGGTGCCTGAACTCACACATATTAGGGGAAAAAACAACTTGGCAATTTAAGGTTTTAGTGAGTGGATGAATGGATAGGAGATTAGTTGATAGGTGTGGGACATGAAGGACTGGTTTAATGGAGAGATTACGGCTAAGATCCACACTGCCATGGCCAACAATAGGAACTGTTGTGCCATTAGCAATTGTGATCATTTCAGTTGTCTTGAGAGGTTGATGGTGGAAAATACACAGGGGTTAGGTGTCATATGGTATGTTGTTCCTGAATCCAAGATCCAAACATCATTCCGATCAGTATTTAAGGTAGAGCAGAATGCAGAATGAGTGCATTTACCTGAGATTTCCAATTGTGCTAGAGAGCAGGATCCATCTTGCATTGATTTGAGGAATGACTTCAGCTTGTTGATCTCCTCAACATTAAATGGAGTGAGATCTAAGCTGCTGTCAACCTCGGCCTTCACTCTCGTCTGGTCCTCCTCTCGCTCCTTGTGTGATAGATAAACCTGATTTCTTGCAGCTAGATTCTTGAATCCTCCTCCACTCCTATTTAAGATAACCTCTTTGCCATGAAGCTTGAAGCATGTGTCACAGGTATGCCTAGGTTTCTTACAATGAGTGCACAATAGTCCCTTTCTTCCATTGGCTCAAGTTTGAGCCTCTATTCGCCCAAATCTAGGTCGTGTCCCCTTTCTTTTGTTCATTGCCATTGCTGATCCGTCAGTGGCAGATTCCCTTAGCATCACCAGCCTTCTATTTTCTTCACTTCTTACCATAGCAAATACCTCATTAAGAGAGGGAAGTTTTTCCCGACCAAGTAGCTGCACCCTCACTTGATCAAATTCAGGGTTCAGGCCAGCCAAAAACTCAAAAATCCTATCCCGTTCGACTATTTGGTTAAGGGTTGCAGCATCCATGTTGCAAATCATCTTTATATTTTGGTAGTGATCTAACTCTAGCCAAAGACCATTTATATGATTATAATACTCAGTGATAAATAGCCTCCCTTGTTTAGAACCACTAATTTTAGTTTTTACTTCATAAAAGACTGATGCATCTTGAATTTTGGAGTAAGTTCGCTCCACAACTTCCCAAATCTCCCTAGCAGTACCCAAAAATATGTAATTCCTACTTATCTCTGGAAGCATAGCGTTCCACAGCTAAGACATTATTTGGGAATCCTCAATATCCCATTTTGGGTACATAGGATCGGTTCCCTTGGAGGAGAGGAAATGAGATGACCTATCTTACCCCTTCCTTTAAAAAATGTCCTTACCAATTGAGCCCATTGCAGGTAGTTTCTCCCATCTAGTCAATAAGATAGGTGGAAATTGGGCAACTCCCCTGCTATTGCTCCATGCCCAACTTCTGGGATTGCTTCGGGAACTTGATCTACTGCTGGTGAGGTCTCTCCGGTTACCATTGCTTTAGATAGTTCATACATGTTGTAGAGAGCTTAATGAAAAATGCAAGAAGGTCGGCGACAAGACAACAAGAATGTGTGTGATGTAGGTAGGGTTTCAAAAGGTGTTGCGGTGCTAAAAGGTGCAATGAAGGCACTAGGGTTTGTAGGGCTGTGATAGCTCCGATACCATGTAGGAATAAAAATTATGTTTCTATTTTGTCATTTAATCTAATTACATGGGCTCTTATTTTATAAAAGAAGTTTTACATAAAAAGGAAAGCAATTGATCTAAGAGGTATTTACATAAAAGGAAAGCAATCAATCTATGCAATAGAAAACTATAGATCTATACACAATAGGAAACTATACAATAGAAAAGAATAGCAGATATATATTTAGGAGAGTTTCCTAAGACTGGTTTAGGCAAGATTCCCTAAACCGATTTTAGGAAACTCATATCACCTTGAATTTTCCAAATGCTAACATCTAGATCAATTACATCACACAATTATAGCAATCAATCAATTAAAGATTGCAGCTATCAATCATCTCAAATTTATAGCTATCAACACTGGTGTTCTAAAATGCGCTAGGCGCTAGTCGGGCGCCAAGCTGAGGCCGCCTAGGCAGAGCCTAGGTAGGGGCATAAAAAAATTATTTAAATAAAATTTATATTATTCCAAATACACATATATACATATATATATAAATTATATGTAGAGGTTATATATATATAAATCTATCTCTATTTATATATATATATAAAGTTATAAACACATATATATGATTTGCCTATATATTAATAGAATTATTATATTATATATATAATATTGTGCATATATAAACCAAAGGGGCGAGAGATAGAAACCTAGAGAGAGCAAAGGTTGAGACTTAGAGAAAGAGAGAGAGAGACAGCAAATATTCTACGGTTGCAACTAGCGAGAGCAAGCGACGACGGCGAGTTCACTGTCCACAAGAGCTGGCGTGCAACGAGAGAGGCTAAGATAGAAAGAGAAAGTGATGAAAGACAATCAGTGGCGACGGCAACAGAGAGAGCAAGTGGCGACGGCGAGATGAGAGAAAGAATGGGTAAGGGGGAAAAAACCCTAAATCAACTTAGGCGCTGCAACAGAGAGAGCAAGCAGTAGAGGCGATTCATGGGGCCTAGGCGACCCATGCGGCTAGGCGGCCACCATAGTTGATTAGGCGCCGCTTGGCACAGATTAGCCAGGTCGACGCCTAAGGGGGCCGATTAGGCCAAAATTGTGGCGGCCAGGGGCTGCTTAGCGCCTAGGCGGCCGCCTAAGCCGATTTTTAGAACATTGATCAACACTCCCCCTCAAGAGGGTGCATAAATATTCTTCATGCCCATCTTGTCCACATTAGGGTGAAAAGTTTTACACCTAAGACCCTTGGTAAATATATCAGCTAATTGATGTTCAAACTTCACAAAAGGGATACACAGTTGACCATCATCTTACTTTTCCTTGATAAAGTGCCTATCAATCTCAATATACTTGGTCTTGTCATGCTGAACCTGTTATTTGCAATATTAATTGCAGCCTCATTGTCACAAAATAGGATGAGAGGTATGTCATTGATTATCTTCAAATCTGTCGTGATTTTCTTAAGCCACAAAAGTTCACAAAGACCATGAGCCATCGCTCTATATTCTGCCTCAGCACTTGATTGAGCTACCACAGTCTGTTTGTTGCTTCTCCAAGTGACCAAATTTCCACCCACGAATGCACAATAACTTCTTGTGGACCTCCATCAACAATTTCAGACCAAGGATTTGGGTCAATTGAAATATTTTCTAGGTCTTGAGGTGGCACATTCGAAGCGAGGGATTTATATTTCTTAGAGGAAGTAATATGCTAGAAGAACCAATAAATAAACCTATGGATCCAAATATCAAACTCTTACTGTCATAGGGTAAATATTTCTGACCTTGGGTGCTATCATCAGTTGATTGGTAAACTTAACTACCTCACAATCACCCATCTAGATATTTGATTCGTTGAGTGTAGAAAGTCAATTTCTAGATTCACCTTGTGACAATCATTAGGACATAGTGATTCACCTCTTTTGGTACATTAAGCGTGCCCCTGGCTAAGGTATGTTATATCGAGATCATGGGCATAGTCAAATTGTGGGATACACATATGTTGATTGGGCAGGATCCCCTAATGATAGGTGGTCTACATTTGGAAATTGTGTATTTGTTGGTGGCAACTTAGTCTCTTGGAAAAGTAAGAAACAAAATATTGTTGCCTAGTCCAGTGCATAGGCTAAATGTAGTGCAATGACCCTAACAACATGTAAGTTCATATGGTTGAAACAATTAGTTGGGTTAGGAGTCATTTAGATCAAGTCTATGAAGTTGGTCTGTGACAATCAAGTTGTAGTGCATATTGCTTCTAATCTCGTATTCCATGAGAGAATCAAATATAGATTGACTATCGTTTTGTTAGGAAGAAGTTGCTCCTTAGAGATACTCATATCATTTGTGGGTTCTAAAGATCAGTTAGTTGACTTTGACTTGCTCACTAAGTCATTTAGAGGTCCTCGTGTGAGATGCACATGCACCAAGCTTGGCATGATTAACATTTATGCTCTAGCTTGAGGGAAGGTAAAAGGGGAGGGGGGGGGGGGGTGTTAAGAGAATCATGATATTTGATTAAGATCTTTATATAAGTAACTATATATACTCATATGATTTGTATCTTTAGAATATATTATTTCCTTAAATAAGAATGGGATACATGTATACAAGCCTTAGTACACCTCATTTATGAAATATATTTCACAATATTTTATTTGCTTGGACTAAACTTTGTTCATATATAAAAGCAAAGAAATATCTCATGCTCAAGTTACTCTTGCAAAATTGGGTATTCAAATCTTAAAATTGCATCTTCTACATTAAACCCAATTCAGCCTCACCCCCCCCTCCTCTCTTGGGTTGCCACCTAGGCCATAGAATAAAGGGTCCAAATAAAAGGTCCCTCACCTCAAACCTTTAGAGCCATCAAAGAAGGTGCTTAAGATCCCAATGAGCAGATAAAAAATGTAATGTCTGATCAACAAAATATCCAACTCCACTTCTTCCTAACACCCATCTTATCCAACGATTGAAACAAACAGCCCATCAAACATGGCTATATCATTCTCAACATCCAACTTATTGAGTAACCCAAGGGTGTTACCTAATATGGAAGCCTACCCATTTATTGGGAATCAAGGATTTGTCGACTGTAACCCATGTACCATCATAGTAATTTCAAAGAACATAACCTATAAAAAAAAATGAAAACTAAGTCAACAATAACAACAATCACAAGCCTTAATCTCACTGGGTAAAATTGGCTACAAGACTTCTTCATCTCCAGCCATTTTTCTAAAATTCAAAATGTAGGACTGGCTGTTAGCTATTAAATGCAACTGTCCTTTATTTTGGCTTGTGAGCAGCTATGGATCAACGAAACACCTTTGACACTAGATGTGTCACAAATATCACCTTCAACAGAATGTTTTTTAGTTTCAACTTTCAGTACTGAAACTTCCCACCAAACACAACTGTCAGTAATTTTTGGCATGATTCATAACAACAAAAATTGAGAGGATGAGCAAAATATGATAACAATCTGAAAGGCCTATCAGTTACTTCAAAAATTAATGCAAATGGCAACATACCTATAGAAATACATGATCCTGTCACAATGTTGACATATGCTTGAACAAATGCCTCAGCATTCATTTCATCTACATCGCCCATTTCATTTCCAAGGTCCCGGACACCATTTTGGATAATTTCAGGGACCTGGGACTGAATCCAATTTTTGGATGGATGAACCCTAAAATATACAAATCGCAGTAAGTTGACAAAAAGTGCAAGAGAGGCAATACACTCAGGTTCAGTTGATACTGCCTTGTTTTAGCAATATTTACCTACTCCACATTATCAAATTTTGAGCAATCACACGAAGCATTATAAAGTCAGGCCTCACATAATGCAAACCAAAACATGTACAAGGAATGGAAAGCCTGGACACCGCGAACTCTGATTCACTCTGTAACAATGGATGCAAAATAAGCAAATTTTCTTAGCATAGCAAGATAGAGTGAGTAAATGATGAAAGAAAGTACATTTTCTATGGAAATATCACATCTTTCATGGTCATAGAAAATATAACCTTTAAAAACATTAAACCCAAAGCAATTACAGCTCCAGGTGCCGTGACATCCACATTGACAGCTGCCCCATCCATCATCTACAAGATCCATTGGGCCCCATCAGAGAGAAAGCCAAGATATAGTAGCAAATCGTGATATCAAAGAAGTGTATAGAATTTACAAAACCTGCCCAGCACCACGATTGTGATCATCTGCTGATAGAGTCAATGGGAGAGAAATCTCCTGAAAAATAATAATAGAGCAGTCATACAGAACCATTTACAGGGGAAAAATCAAAGGTCAAGTTAGTCTGGTACTTGAAATTTATTTCCAGTAATTAAGAGAAATATTAAATGAGCAAATAAGATTCGGAACCAAGTATTTATCCATAGAGATATGGGTTAAAGGAAAACATTAACAAAATAGTCATCATCAGGCAACAGCACATACATTGTGAAGTTCTTTGCCACCAACATATTGGAATAGTCGTTCAACAAAGGTGTCCATGAAACCAACAGCATCTTCCCCTCGACCTTAAGGTTGAACAGAACATAATTAGCTACAAAAAGAAAATCTTCGTTGAGATTGGATAGCCTGATGATAACAACCTAAAGCAACAAGTCCAAGAGCAAATCCTGCAGAAACAGCATAACCCTCCCTTTCAAGAACATTGTCACCTCCACTTCTACGGCCTATTTCAGCCTGTCAACAAATGTTGAACATACAAAATCACCAACATAGCAACTGATTATAGAGAATCTAGGAAAAATCTAGATGTGAGGCAAAATAGAATCGTAAAACAGCATTATAGCATTTGACTCTTCCAAACATAATCTTTTTCCCCAGATAAGGGGATATATCACCGTACAACATTTCTTTCTCTCTCTACAAATTAATGTGAGAAGTTAGGGCAGAGCATAGGAATTTGGGATCTTGTAAGTTTGATTAAACTAACAGAAGAAATCACAAACACACTAGTTTTTTGTGGCTTGGGGCAGGCAAGGGCAGATTTCCCTATTTCAGTGAAAAGCTCAGACCAAATGCAGAAAAGATAAAAGTGGGAGAAGCATTAAGTTTTAACAGTTCCTGATCAATCAAAAAGATTTAATAGCCCCATATGTAGAAGGGGAAATAGTTCATCTCCCTTCCTCACAAAAAGAACAGCAAAATTTTGTTATGGGCGGGTTCCATCTAATTGCCTAAGCATTTGAGGCAAGTGATTTTCTAAAAAGTTCTAAATTTTTGGGAACTTGAGAAAAAGTAACAAAATTTTATATCCTACACTATCACTGTCCTTATTAGAACTTACTATTCATTGGTTGAACTATATACATTTTTTTTTTTTTTCTCTCCAGTTTAAAAACAATATATCACCAGTTCCTGAATACAGTGGACAGTTTTTGAACTTTTGGACAAGTAGCAACTCAAGTAAAAAATAACAGGAAAAATACCAGAAGAACTTGCATAGTTTGGGGGTGTGCTGAGCCTTCATAAAGAAGCCCAACAGACATGAGCGCTGCTGACTGCAAAATTAATAAAAGACACAAAACTGTAAATCAACCATACAAGTGCAGTAGTCCTACTTACTCCTTACTAAAATTTGTGTAATGACAAATTAAAAAAACACAAGATATCACCATTCCGTAACAAAAAAAAGGGTGAATTGGTAACAGTATCAAGTGGTTAATGGGACAAGAAGGCAAGATATTGAAATTCCTAAATCTTTAGAAAATGGAAAATTCAATAATCAGAAAAGTAAAAGTTTGATAAAGATGAAGAAGACAGTCATGAATATGCACATAGATGCATGCAAACACAAGTGCATTATATACATTAAAGAAAAGAACCTACCAGACAAAATTTAATTGTAAAATGTTGCCAAAAACAGTGATTAAGATACCTGCAGAAGGGTTGGTAACTCTAACTCTGGAAAAGAAGATGGATGGCGAGCTGGTATATGTACATACAGTGACTGCAAAAACAACAGTAACTAATCAACAGAAGTTCCAAGCAACAAAATAAATGCATCAATGAACACGCAATAGAAAAGAAAACAAGATTAGTAAGTCTTAAGGGAAAGAAGATGATCACTTGTATTCAGTATTCTTAACCACAAGGACAAATCCATAATATTGAAATTGCTTGAAACTATCTACACCTGTGAAGAACAAAAGACCCTAAAAAGATTGACTGGAAGCATGTCCAGAATGTTTTTATGAACAAAAAGCAAATGAGAAACTCCTAAAAGTTTCTGACAGTAAAAATGCTGAACGAGGTGGGGAGAAAAACAAGGAAAAAAACTAAACCAAAAAAAGAAAAAAAGAAAACACACAGATGGAAATAGAATAACCAGATACAACTGTTTACCATCAACCACTCCCACGTAACCCAGTGGTGCTATGAAATGCACAATATTTCCCCTCAAACCAGGGTCTAATAAAGAATAGCTATTTCCCACTCTCTATACTGTGCTAGAGGACACGGAAGTCATAAAAAAATGTGTAGAGATAAATGCTAAGGTTCATATTTTTCCTCAAACTGTTTAGGAGTCCTAGTTCTTGCTCTGTACGAATAAGAGGAGGACAGAAGAGAAGATGATGCAGTGTGTTATCAGTAGTAGGCAGCTTTAATCTCAGTTGCTTATGTGCTTGTTAGTTTGGTTCTGTTTTAACAAACAGCAGTTATCTGCTCAGCTTGTTAATTCCAGCAGTCAGAAACAGTTAGTTTGTTATAGATTCTGTTTAGCAGTATAAAAACTCAACTAGTCTCATTGTATCATTTGAGATCCTGATTAAGAATTTGATAGTTCAGTTCTTTATTCTCAGTTTTCTCTCAATTTTTCTTCCTTTTCTTCTTTCACACAAACATCTGTTTGACCTGCACCTGCACATATTAACAATAAAGAATACCCTGATTTATTAAATACCAATTAATTCCCCTATTTAATGGAACTGTAGAAGCATGTTGAAGAATGTTATGGTCCATCCACTGGAGATGAGGAAAAATCATTAAAAAAAAAACCATTTAGAGCTAAATTAGCACTAGAGTTTACCTTTGATATTGCTGGTTGCATAGTCCCCCTATAAGATGCAGCTAGGCCAAGCATTAAGCCTACTGTAGTGCTTTCATGTTCCTACATAGACCATCAGCAATGCAAAATATTTGACTGGAGAAATAGAGGATTTTAATAAAAATAAAAATGATGGAAAAAATAGAAAGGTTGAGGAAAAGCATTTCCATCAAGCAGTAAACAGGATGTGGATGCATCTGAGCACACATGCAGCATGACAGAATGAGAGCACAATTTAAAATATAAACAAGGGTACATGCACATTGGACAAGTAGATGAGATTAATAAATAAATAATCAAGCTTGATAAGTGAAACAGAGTGAATATCTTGCAGGCCTGAAAAAAATTCAAACACATGAAGACCACTGCACATGATCTAATCATAGCTAATATCATACTTAAGGAGCAATTTGAACATTTAGTCATATGTAACAGTTAGTCACTTACAAAATTGATTTATCAACTACCTAAATAGACTATTTTCTTATGAGACAGGATCGCTTGTGTTGTAAGGATTGTAAAGTTACATCATGAGAGACTGAGAGTACCTAATCACTCAACATATCCTTATAGTTCATAAGACTCATATCAAGAAGCAGAGGAAGGATCGCTTAATCAGAATGTTATTCACAGAATTAAGATAAGGGGGCTAAAGTAGAGAAGTGCTCCAGTATTATATGCAATTGTAAAATTGGTTTAAGGCTCAAAGGGGAGTTTTATCAAATGGCCATAAGACGACCATCGTTGTTGTATGGCTTGAAATGTTGGGCAGTACTAGTATGTGCAAAATATGAGCATAACTAAGTTATGAATGATATCATGGATGCATGGCCATACAAGAAAATACTAACTTAGAAATTATATTATCCATAATAATATTGGATGGCACCTATAGAAGGTAACATGTGTGAGACAAGATTAAGATGATTTGACCATGTAATAAGAAGACCAATAAATGCACTTTTGAAGCAAATCGATGGAAGGAAAGAACTTTGTAGCAAAGTAGATGAAAGACTTGGCATGGTATAATAGCATTACAAAATATATGGCCATAGATATACAGATTTGACAGCCAGATTTTATCTAGATAACCCCACCTATTGTGATTAATGCTTGATGTGAAGATGATAAAGACAAAGAACGTCATATAACTCTCATTTCCATAAATTGATCGAGACTCCAAGAAGAATGAATGCATTATATAACACCAAGTTCCTGTAAGAGCGGAGAACAAGAAACAACTTACATAGGAAGGGCATAGGCACTAACAGAGAAGCCTGTGCTCAGTAAAGCAGCTACAGGGAGGACAATGCAGTAAGTTGAAAGGCAAAGGTAGTGGAAGAGATAATATAATTATAGTTTCAGTAAAATGAACGACATTAATATCATTCCCCATAAGCTGATTCAACTTTCAGTCTGCCCTGGTCATTTAAATTGCCAATCAATTCCATTTGCTCAGATTTATTAGATTTTAGATTGATTCTACCTATAGAAGAGTGTCCCTAGGACATGAGATTCCCTACTTTGTGAGAGTCAACAGGTCATTTTTATATGCAACCATATCCTTGCTCTGCAAAGAGTCCATTTCCTTCTCAAACCTGACTTTCCGGTCACACAGGGGCAACCTATAAACAATGTAAAATGTATA
Source organism: Diospyros lotus (assembly GCF_014633365.1). Classification (NCBI taxonomy): domain Eukaryota; kingdom Viridiplantae; phylum Streptophyta; class Magnoliopsida; order Ericales; family Ebenaceae; genus Diospyros; species Diospyros lotus. The sequence goes on from NC_068340.1 coordinate 35,438,440, forward strand.
AAACCAAAGATCTAGCGAAACAAAAAGCCTATAACAATGTAGAATTATATTTTGGTTTAAAATTTAAGATAAACCCATGAGTGGCTGATGTTTAATCTACAGGGACAATTACATTGAGAGGTTCATTATATGGATAATACAAAAATATAAACCAGCTCTCCAAGTATGAAATTCCTTAATAAGAAAATTTCATGTCATAGCATTAAATTAGTGAGACCGGTCCAACTTACTGTGGAAATTGATATTACCAGATGGAGAACATTTTAAAAGTTAACATTTTAGCTAATGACTGCAATTATTAAGCATAACTCAATAAAAAGTCTATGGCTAGGTTAGCAAAATTATGGGGAACTTTTTATTACTACTCAAGCTTCAAAAGGCAAACAATCATACAATGGATAATGTTCTTGTGCAAATATGACTTACATAAGTCAAAAACAGATGTAAACTGACAAAAAAGGGGTGCTTATTCAAAAGAAACGGCAGGTCTACCAAAAAGATGACATCTACAAATACTCAATTACAACTGACAAACAGGTAGAGCACAAAAAGAACAAACCTAGGTACTTTGACAAGTAATAGCTACAAATGTGAAGAAGACTAGTCCTAAAACAACACAGGCACCTTCTAGTTTGTTCTAACACCTACTGGCATCCAAAGTGGGTAGGCAAGCTATCCAATGTACTCTTTGAAAAAAATCCCAATATTTATTTTCCTTTCCTTTTTCCATGTGCTTCTCCATTTTTAGGTTCCATGTGGCTTCACTGCGGTAAAGCTGTTATGGACACCTTTAAATCTTTTAGTAACTTACTTTGTGCTCTTCTGAAATTTTACAAAAAAATATAGGGAGTGCCCCTCATATTTCAAAAGTCACACAGACCACCCTTGCATCTAACAGACGTAAACAAATAAGTACAGTTACTATTTTTCCCTTTAAAAAAAATTGTATTTACTAAAAATGTAGATATTTTGACAAGTTAAAAACCAAATTGCCCTTTGGTAAGCAATGGGCACCTGATCAATCCCGACACCCCTGAGATTTGAAAAAGTACAAGGATTACCCCCCACATTTAAAACTTACAAAAAAAAAAAAAAAAAAAAAACAAAGAACAGAAAAAAGATTTCTATTACAGAAACAAAAAAGGGGGTGCTTATTCAAAATCAAAGGGAAATTTTCTCTTTAGTTACTATAAATACCTTCTCTTACCAACCTTATGCTTTCAATTTGTATGAAAAACCCAATAAATGCATCAACCTCCATAGATGTAGAGAGTGAATAAAAAGGCACTCGTGAATTTGTAGAGTATGACTGGAGATTGTGACAAAATCCAAATAAATAGCTACCATTGTCATTGCCTTTCCCCCTGAGTTACTAGATTTTGTGTGATTGTATATTTAGAGGGAGAAAGGTTAATGTATAACACAGCCCTTCCGCGATGTGTGAGTGTGTCCATGCGTGCATGTGTGCGCGCGTGTGTGAGAGAGAGAGAGAGAAGTCACTGCTTGTTCATTTGTTCAACTGTGTAATTTCTTATTAATCCAGCATGAAAAGCATGGAAGAATCACCCCTACCTAAGGCAATGTGACACACCTTTGAAAGGTACTGGTATTCAGTGTAATTTAAAAAAACACAAGGGATACTCCCTGTTTCTATAGCATGGAAACAAACGTTGTATTACATATCAATCTAATCTGAGACTGTTATTTAAATACATGAGTGCTTTTGCTTCTTTTTTTTTTCAATAATTCATGCACTTGCATAAAAAATAAAGCTGCAGCACTAAGACAACAATATGGAAAGTTTAATAAGTTCATTGCACTTAGATATCACAGCAATACAAAAAATGAGAATCAAAACACATAGATATCACAGCTTTACACAGGCAACATCTTCAAATTGGCTCTACCAATTGATAAAGATTTATTCAACACCCCCTGCACTCCCAAAAAAGGGTAAAATTTTGGATTACTAATAAAAAAGAACTGGAAGATACAAATATTAAACCTGGGAGTAATATTGGTATATGTCAGTTATAGTTAAAACACGCAGATGTCCATGTAAACCCAATGCAAGGAGGAGCCCAGCATGAATAACATTGGGCTCTTCAGGTTTGTTGTATATTATCCACGTTCTGGACATCTTTCCCTGCATATAAGAAGCCAAAATTCATCAAATCAAAAAAATATTTTAAATTAACCATCAGCAATATGCCATTGCAAAAAAATGGATAATGTTCCAACATATAACCAACTTGCACCAGCAGACCTACAGTTGGTACTGCATGGTCTTGGTAACAGAAAATAAACCTGAAGGGGTGCCATCTTTAACCCAGCCGCAACAGCATTGTGAAACTCAGGCCAAGATTTAAGTTCAGGTATATTCCTTATATTTGGGTCCAGATTAACCTGCCAAGGTATAAAAGTGTGCAGAAATAAGTATACAAAATTAAAGCATAATAGACTTTTGATAAGGAGAACACATGAAAGATTCAAGGTAGTTTTTATAGCGTAAAAAAGCATAAAACTAGAAGCAAATATTCTCCACTGGCTTACAAAGATCAAGGTAAGTTGGCTTTGCTTTCCAGATAATTCATAATGCTAGACAGATACAGATAAAAACTCTACATTAATATTTGTCATGACCCAAGAATCTATAGAGGGCAATATAGTAATAGGTTGATAATAGTTGTTAGAAGATATTTTAGATATTTTAGCAAGTGGTTAGAAGCACATGGGAGCATGTGCTAGGCTGTTAGAAGGCAAATATGCCTATAAAAGGTTGCTGTAATGGTTTGTTTCCTTATCCAGAATTAATGAATTGAATACTATTTCTCTCTAATATTCCACTCTTTCTCTCTCGTTCTTCTTCCTCTTTCTTCTGTTCTTCTATTTCTCCCACTCTTTCTCTTAATATCTCTCCCTCTTTCTACTGATTTCCCCCTTCCTTCAATCTGATTTTTCTTCCCCAATTCCTCTTTTAACCTATCACGAACCCTAGGTTCGTGACAATATTCTACTCTCAGTTTGCAAACATCAGAGCAAAAATTCCACTTAGAAAAGTAGAAGCCAAACAAACATCAATATAGACTAAGTATGAACAGATTATTTCAAATATTGTTGAAAACATACAGTTGCATTTTGTTGGGCAGGCAACCGACCTGCTAACACAAGCTTTGGTACTGTGAGTGCCTACAAAGAAAAATTTGAAAGGATTCTATTAGGACTGACAAACCATTTGTAAGCAATATATTCCAGAAAAATTAACCATATAGGCACTTCTAAAAATCCATTATCTTTACTATTGGCTTGAAACAGATGAGTTTGACCTAGGCAGTAAAACAGATTAACTCAAACATAGAAGTGAACACCTCTGTTAAAAGAGTACTAGAGGTTGCAAGAGTAAAAGCCCCTCGGCCAAAAGGAAGAGCAGTAGTCCTTTGAGCAAGCTGCCACAGCTGAGCCTAAACAGATAGGGAAAAAACAAGGCATTATATCAGACTAAGAGGGCATGGACAACAAAGGTATGTTCCAACAAGTAAACAAAAAAGAATTGTAGAATAGATCATCAAAGTTAAAACACAGAATTGTTTTGGTCCTTTTTTCTTTTAATAGGATTTCCCAGGAACAATTAATTGATCACTCCTGCCAGCCACTACAAGTTCATCATGAGTCATGGCCAAGGCATAGCCTTCAATTACTAATGTCAAAGTGCAATGCCACCAAATTTGTTAGTTATAATTTCCAGGGCGATTAAAGACCAGTATGCCACAGCTAACTACTTGAAGAATTGAGACATCCAGTTGTTGGGCAAGCATCAGTAAGACATCTACAAGACAACTCTGCCTTGCATTGACAAAACCTTCCATATTTATCCAACTTCATGATTATCCTAAATTCAGCAATAAAGAAAATATCACCAGCGTGCAGTCCTCTTCATAGCAGAAATCAATAATTTCATAAGGCAACCAAATTTGAACAGAAGAAACCAACAATCCATGTTTTCATGGCGTAAATGAAGGGTAACAGCAATTTTATCCTTGAAAGCTATCATTCTCCACAGAGAAACAAAAAAAAAAAAAAATACACGGCACATCAGACTCAAGACTTGTAGCTAAGACCGAAAACATTCATTCATAGTAACAACCATCTCCTTCCTATGAAGAACATAAATTGTTATTTCTCTCACTTATTTTTCCCTGATGATAATTAACCAAGAGAATATACAGACATTTGGAGGGGAGACTCTAAACTGACTTCTTCAGCATCCTGAAGAATAGCCTAATAAAGTGCCTGGATTCAAAATGCAGTACCCTTGTAAAAAGGCATTCAAAGAAAGATAAAAGGAACACCTGTTGAAGGTCCTGATCAGATGCAGTAGGATTAACAGATGTCTGAATTGCCACAGGTCTTGCAGAGCATAAAAGACGTCTAACCTACAGAGAACATAACAACTAAAATTTAATAAACACATCCAAACCAACGGATAATATCATGATTCCTGGGCAAAATATCATTGTTGCTGTTATCAAAACCAAATAACAAATGGCTGATATTGTCATAAAAGTAAGCGACATATTGAATCAAAATGACCACAAGTTAGCCAAAAAAAAAAAAAAGAATCATAGTGACAAAATAATGCAAAGGACCAATGAACTACATCAGCCCAATATCCTGAATTCTCGAACCGATTCTCTTTATGATCAATATTTGAAGAAGTTCAAGCATGCAAAGGACCAATGGAACTCCGTGAAGGCTGTCAATGTTGCTGAACAGTCAGGAACCAAGAAGTTCTACTTTAGCAACTACATAGACTTCAAAATGACTGATAAGCAGCCTATTCATAATCGGGTTTGAGAATTACAATGGGTGATTCAATATCTTCTACTGGAATGAAGATGGATGTGAGTTTCCATGTTAGTGTGAGAATCTCCAAGTTGCCTCCATCTTGGAATGATTATCTTACTAAGCTGATGCATGGTATGGAAGACCTCTCTCTTAGTATGCTTCTTCATCACCTGAAGATTGAAGAGGGCACTCGCAATTGAGAAAAGGAAGGAAGGTCCACTGCTGAAAGCTAATGTGATTGAATCCAAATCAAACAAGAAGCACAGTGTCCAGAAACACAGTTTCAAGAAACAAGGTCAGTCTAGCCAACAGAAATTTGAGAGGAAGGAGAAAGGATTGTGCTTCAATTCTAGGCAAGAAGGGACATAAAGCCAAAGACAATTCTGGCAAGAAGAGACATAAAGCCAAAGACAGTAGCTCTAGGAACCTAAAAAGAAGATAGATCAGCCCAATCAAAACAAGAATTTATTCACTGCAATGGCGATTGAGGCTAATATGGTCAAAGGTGATGCTGATTGATGGCTTGACACTGGTGCCACATGGCACATCTATAACAACAGAAACATGCTCACACTTATGAGCAACTGGGAATGAAGTCAACAAGTTCATGGGTAACTCTTCCTCATCAAAAGTTGTCGGGAAAGATTCTGTGAAACACAAATTTACTTCTGGTAAATATGTCGTTCTAACGGAGTTTCTACATGTACCTGATCTTAGAAAGAATCTAGTCTCAGGATCTTTGCTTAGTAGGTATGCTTTAGAATGGTGATCTAGTTAGATAAGGTTCTCATAAGCAATAATGTCATCATTATCATTAACTGCAGCTTATCCTAACTAAGTCAGGCTTGGCAACACAGCATTCATAACGTCAACTTCTAAAAGTAACATTGACAATACAAATCCATGCAAACCTAATATAATCACAACTACTTCTGGTTATATTCTGGGTCTTTTGATACTTGCCATGGTAGACTTGGTCATGTTCGTTTCAATACAATGAAACTAATGGCCAAGGCTTGATATCTGATCATGGTCCTCATCATTATGAAAAGTGTTGCATGACTGACGACCCTGATTTAGAAGTATTCCTAGAATCTCCAGCAAACTTGCCCTAATACACAGTGATCTCTATGAAACAACTGGTGCTTGTGCAAGGGGAGCAAAGTGTTATTTTATTGCTTTTATCAATGATACTTCTCAATATACTTATGTCTACCTTCTACGAACAAAAGATGAAGCTGCTGATTGTTTCAAAATCAACAAAGTTGAAGTTGAGAACTCTGTAATACCAAAAACAAGGCTCTTCGCACTAATCATGGGAGAGAATATGAGAATTCATCTTTGCTAAATTTGTGCAGAAAAAGGTATTCGTCATGAAATTTATCTAGCATGTACTCCTCTACAGTTCTGATGCTCCTTCAAATTTATGGGGACAAGCCTTGATATCTGCCAGTCAGATTCTAAACCATGTACCTCAAAGGAAAATGGTAGCTACCTGGAAAGGGAAGAAGCCAATGATGATCTCTCTTAAGATAAGGAGTTGTTTTTCTCATGTTAGTATACCAAATTTACAAAAACCAAAGATGAAGCCTCATAGAACTAGTTGCGCAATTATTAGGTATTCAATGACCAACAAAACTTAAAAGTTTATGAATTTAGAATATCCTGTTCTTCACACTATTATTGAATCTATTCAAGCTGATTTCTTTGTGGATAAATTCCTCAGAAGGGTGGAACTCAAATAGTGGGGAGGAAGAGAAACAAATCTAAACAATAAGGAACCAAAACCCTTTCTGAAGGTTTATAAAAGAAGAAGCAAGAGATCTTGTAGTGCTAAAGAATTTAGTGCAGATTTAGCTAATCCTGAATATCTTGTATGCCATGTAGAGGTTGATCCTAAGACTTTTGCAGCAACAATGAGCTCAAAAGATATCATTTTTTCTAGAAGAAGGCTATTGATGATGAGATGCATTCTCTCATGTCCAAAAATACTTCAATTTTGATTCATTTACCACACCATTTCAAAACCATTGGTTGCAAGTGGGTTTTTAGAACAGAGGTGAGACCAGATGGCTCAATCCAAAACTATAAAGCAAGACTTGTTGCAAAGAGCAACAACCAGCACAAGGGATACGATTTGACAAATATGCACCAGTTGAAAGGATTACTGCCATTAGAGTCTAGATTGTTTCGGCTTCCTTATAAAATCTCTTCATTCATCAAATAGATATTAAGACTGTTATTCTGAAAAATGATCTTGATGAAGAGATATGCATGCAATGACCAGAGTGTACCTGGTCCTCTAAACTTTCTCCCATAATGAATTTAATTTCCAAAAGGAAATTATGAGAAAATAGAAATTGGATTATTGGAGTAAATGGAAAAATAAAAACCGAGTAATCCAATAAGTAATTCAAGGTCAAGGTTGATAATGTAGGACCCCAAGTAGAGTATGGGAACCAAAATTAAAATAAAGGTTTTTCAAAGAATCAAACATTAGATTTGGATTCCTCACTTCGAAAAGAGTCCGTCAATATAGAGATTGATAAATTCTGAAGAAGTAGATAGAGACACAATTTTTAGGTTGCATCATACACCACACAAAGCAAGGAATTCATCCACAAACAGTAATTGCGAAAAATTATCGCATCATGATCATTAAGTACAACTGTATATATACATAAGAAACAAGACATGACTTTTGATGATGGAAATAAAAGAATGAAAGAAAAAGAGATATGACATTGCACTTAGTAGGTGAGCTGTAGGTAATGATGGTTATGTGGGATATTTGGCCAAAGGAATCACCAAGACAAGTGTGGAAGAGAGAAGGAGTTCTATTTTCTTTTAATATGGTCCCCCAAGGACAAAAGCAAATGCATAGAATGTAAGTGCATATATAAGGAGAGTTGACATTTACTTGGATGAGTTCACTAAGATAATTGATTTCTCCTCCAAAAGAGTGGTCAGCACATGGGAGAGCTGACAGTTGCATGCATAAACTTTGAATCTGCCAGCATGCATATACATTATCTGGTTTATAGCTTGCAAACATATAAGGCTGGCTGAAAATTGATATCACGCAGATAACTAGGATATTCAAAATAATACTCTATATTGGGCATCTAGATATGAAATTTAGAAGTGATTGGTTCCCATCAATTTGTGCAAAGCCATAAGAGAATGAGATAAGATCCAAGGTATGTTGCATCCCAGATATAGAGTTGCTTGATCCATTGCACAATGGGAGGCTCCATCTATCTTCAAGAGGCGCCATTATGCCAGTTAGCCGGATTTGACCTTTCTATTTTGGTTTTCTAATAGTTCGAGGCAAAAGTATACAAACATAACCATTCTTGGCTGTTTTTTCCCCAAATTAACTAAACGAATGCTCATTCAACCTATTTCATTTTCTTAAAGAAATGAGGTAAAAGATGGTGCATTGGTATGTGAACAAAAACATAGCAGAAAATTCAGTTTCTAAATGCAAAATGTGCAATGCGTACAACAATGAATAATATCATGTATAGATATGCATGACATTGTGACTAAAGTTTATAGGCTCAGGAAACATATCAACCCCAAAAACCACGAGTAGTTTTAATCCTTACAAAAAACAAAAACTGATGGAAACCACCAAAATCTATGTTTGGCACCTTATTGATGATAGCACACTCACCTCGTTTAATCGCAGATCACGACCATATTGCAACTGTGTGCTAGAGTTGAAAATATGCTCCATACCATCAATCATGGATCCATCAACAGAATCTGCATCCTCAAACTTGGTAGTCTCCAACCCATTTGTGTCAGAAATTGATGAAGGAATTGTTACTGGATGTAGATGTAGCATGTACGGTGTGGACATGGAAACTAAGTTGACAGTGGTATGAGGTTCAGAGTTGGTTGAATGTGACAAACGAGATAATGCCAAATCTTCTCTACCAAGAAGAACATATGCAGCTGCAGGCCAATCTGTTGGAGGAGACTCCCGGCATTTATCCAATGCCTGTAAAACCAGAAAGCATCAATGCACTAATCAATTGAGGAACTGGTGAACAAAATTATCCACAAAATGACTGGAGGAACCTAAGATGTTGCTGCAGTAACCATAAGGGCAGTTACGGGATAGAAGTAAAGTACAGCTAATAAATGAAGGGTAACTGTAGGTACTCTACCCAAAATGTAAACTACCCCTTGCATTGGAGAAGGTTTCAATAACTGACTGCTTAAAGTTAAGCACACAATGGAACCATGATTGTTGGCTATTGAAGCTCTCCTTTCACTACTTCACAACAAAGCCTATAGGAACCCTTACCCAGAAAACAATTCAGCTCAAATCATTCCCACATCATGAGACATGCAAGCTATCCATACATCTTCCAGAAGAAACGCAACAAGCCACTAAAATTTAACTCACATGTCGTAGAGGAAGTGATACACCAGAAGGCAGCAAATCTAGTTGTTGCAATCCAAATCCTTCCCCAACCATTGCCAAGACTGTCAGCTCCTCACAGTTACAAGATGATCCGGGAGCAACGTTACAGCAAACACCAGATGACAGATTCTTTCTTGAGAGTTTTGAACCACAAAGGAGACTATAAAATGCTATTATCTTCCGGGCCCAGCTCAAAACTGAACTTTCGTCTTTACATATTAGAGGCGGAAGGTCCATGGTATTAGCGGAATTACATCCCTGTTGTAAACAGTTCTCAAGCCATCTGAATAAACTGGGAGGAGTTTTCCTGGAAGATGAACTCCTTATCCCATACTTTTCAGAAAGACCAGGAAAATCACGAATATAATAGTCCAAATAGTTTCCCTCTTCAAGAAAATCAGCAATATTACACAACAGAACTACCAGGAGGCCCAAATCTCTGCAAGGAAAAATCTAAATATTTAGATCACAATATCACAGAAAAAGACAAATGGAACAAGTTCTCAGTACTCCACAACAAGTTGCTCTCTTAATCATGGAGAAATACTAAGCCTATTTTCAAGCCAAAATGCCAAGGAAAAAATAATGTTTCGAGTAATAGTATTAGATAAAACCATTCACCTAGAAAAAAATGCTGCACCACTCAGGTAAAATAAAAAGAGATAAAAACTTCCTAAGACAAACCTAAAGCTAACCCCACTCCAGGGGTATCTACAACAACTTAACCCAAAACTTTACTGCGTCATTATTTTTCTGTACCCTTTCTCCTTTCTAAACTGCCTGTTATTTGCCAAACATTTGTTCCCAGAGATAATATATTTAGTTTAAAACAGCCCCTCTAATAGTACAAAGATGGACCCTCTTTCTTTGTTCAGCTATATCAAGTGCCATATTTCAGCTGAACCATGATGTAACATATATATCTACATTATCTAAAGTTAATTTTTCCCACCAATGTACTGTAGCTGAAAGGAAAATTAAGACAGAAACTCCCGCCATTCAGAGGTATCAGAAGGGAAAAGCATTTGCAGCCTTACCACTGGATGCAAAAGGCTTTTTTACATGGTTTAAGCCCAGGCCACAAAAGAGAAACCTATGAAGCACACAAATTTAAGAGAAGGTTCAGTATCATGCCAGACAGTCATGATCCACGGACACTTCTAACTATGAGCCAGATACTCGCTCAAGCATATCCTATTGTTTTTAAAAATTTTCACAACTGGAAAGTTCTTGGATGCTACAGAGATATCTTCATCTACAACAAAAACATGTGCCTCCACCAGTGGCGGATCCTAGTGGAGGCGGATCTAGGACCTATAGGCAGAGGAGCAATTTTTTTTTATTATAGTACTGTAGATATTTGGACAGAATTAACTTCTTTCTAATTATTATTCAGATTGGACAAATTTATACACAAATGGTAACTACTCATATAGTGGCAGTTACACACAGAAAAAACTGCCACTTAGAAAATAAATAACTGTATAAAAAATTATCCCTATAGTTTGCCTAACTACCTAATAGTCTCTATTTCTTGTACATGTTTTTATACATGCCCCCCTCACATTGGGCTGTAAATATTAGGAAAGCCCAATTTGGATCTTCACATCTTCAAACTGGGTTTTCAATAGATCCTTGTCCACATTCAATTTTTCTTTATAAAGTGTCTGTCTATTTAGTTCACTTTGAACATGTTGAGTTGTTGTCAATATCTAATTTAGACGACTAAGATATTGGGTAACTAAGAGGTCTCCTTGACAACACATCTGTTGAGTCATTAGTGTCAAAACATGTCTCCTTTGCGGCATCTCAAATTTCTTGTGTTATTTAGTGAAGGATGAAATTTACTTGAACTTTATGTCTTTAAGGTTGGAATACATCTCCTTTGTGGCATTCTCTTGTGCCATCTTGAGGAGGAAGAAGTTTCCTATCAAGTGTCGTTTATCAAAAGCGAGCACTATCCTTTTTAACAATGGTAGCTTTTTATGGGTTCAACTTAACAACACCTATGCTTTTTCACATGACCAAGCAATAACCCTTACAATGTTTTTTACACTTGGGCTGAAACAATAACCCTTACAATGCTTTTTTACACATGGGTTGAAGCAATAACGATTACAACTAAAATAAGATAGCCACCATAAAGGCTATGTTAAAACTAGATCACTATCGATACCCAAAAACTCACTCAATTACTCATCGAATCAACCACAATACATACACAAATCAGAAAGTAAAAGAAAGACAGAATTGAAATAGAAAATGAAGATCAAACTACAAGTCTTGCACGTCGATTTTACCCTGGTTCATGCCACGAAAATGGCACTACATCAGCAACTCCACTGAGAGAACAATCCACTAAGAATGAAAGAAATCAGTACAATGAATCACTCGCCCTCCCACACAACTCAAGTACAATACTCTCAAAAGATTCCAAGAACTATCCTTCTCACAGTTCTCTCTCTTTATCACCGCACTGGTACAAGATACTAGAATCATTTTAGATTGATGATCACAACTGAGCCCTTACTCTCATATTTATAAACTATGGCGCAGACCAACCTAGGGATATAACTATTAGAATTATTAATATATATTATAGTTATTATATGTGTGTTTTATTTTTATAATTAGATTAAGCCCATAAGTTTAAGGCCCAATTATACTTATTATAAATAACAAGCTTAGAGAGACTAGTCTCTTAGGTTTTTTCCTCATAATTATTTTCTCACATGGTATCAGAGCCATCGGTAAGGAAAAAAACCCTAGCCCCGCTGTGTATTTTTTTTCTAGCATTTAGAAACCCTACCATCACTGCCTAATACCAAAACCCCACTGTCCGGCCACCATTGGATAACAATGCCACCACCATCAAGTTCGCCGCCCCTAGATCGACCGACTGTCGAAGACTCGCCGCCGCCAAACCACCCACGCTCCACCGTAGATTGCTGCCTCCATCTCCACGCGCCGGCGCTTGACAGCGTATCCGCCGGCCACTTTTTTTCCAACTTCTCCAAATCTGATCGCTGGCAACTCCTTAAGCCACTTCCAGTGTCGAAACCCTCGCCATGTCTGATTTCAGTGACGCCGTTTCTATCGGTGCTATTCCCGCTTCGGTACCTATTGCCCCTGCCGCCTCTCAATCATTTACTGTCTCCAATCTTGGGACATCCAATATTACCACTGTCAAGTTGATAGGGTCGGCCAATTATCTCTCATGGGCAGCCTCTGTCAAAATGTGGTTCAAAGGGCAAGGCCAAGCAGATCATCTTACCACAAATGCTGAAAGTGTGCCATAAGCGAATCGGGCTAGATGGGAAATAGTTGATGCCCAGTTATGTAGCCTCCTATGGCAATCTATTGATCCTTCCATCATGCAACTCTTTCGACCCTTTGAAACTTGTGTTAACGTGTGAAAGGAAGCTAAAGAGTGTTATACAAACGACATCCAACGTTTGTACACTGTGGTTTCTAATATCAAGAATCTCAAGCAGGAGTCATCCATGGAATCTTATCTGGGGCAGGTTCAGGCTCTCATGCAAGAATTTGATGCTGTTTTTCCTCTCACTACGACTCATACAGAACAGATTGCTCAACGAGAGAAGTTTTTTATGGTTATTGCTCTTTCCGGTCTGAAACCAGAGTTTGACGCCATCAGGCATCAAATCTTGACCAGCTCCGCCAACCCTACCATGAAGGACTCTTTCAAAAGGTTGTTGAATATGATAAGTGCACATGGTATGTCATCTTCTTCTCATGTTGTTCCTCCAGCCGAATTTTCAGCCCTTGTGTCTCAGGCTTCAACCATAGGAGGAAATAGAGGACGCAATAATAATCGCTCACGTCCACAGTGTACCTTCTGTAAGAAACTAGGTAATCTTGAGGACAAATGCTGGAAGAAACATGGTTAGCCAGCTGCTCCACCTGTATCATCTACCAATGCAGCTCATGTATTTCAGAGCGATCCTAGTCCTGCTCAATCTCCACCAGGTTCGCAATTGGTACCTATGTCTGCAGCTGAGTATGATGCCTTCTTGAAGTTTCAGGCTACCCAGTCGTCTCATCTTGGAAATCCCGTTCCTTGTGTTACTCAAGGCTCATCTATTAGTCCTTGGATTATAGATTCTGGCGCCACTGACCATGTGTGTGGTAATGAACCTCTTTTCTCCTAACTTACATATTCTGATACATTACCTACTGTTACCCTTGGCTGATGGCACCAAAACTGCAGTTAAAGAAATCGGTCAAATCACACCCACCATGTCTTTCTCAATAAATTATGTTTTATATGTTCCTGATAGTCCTTTTAATTTGATTTCAGTTAGCCAACTTACCAAAACCCTTAACTGTTCTATTATCTTTACTCCTACCTTTGTTTTTGTTTAGGACCAGGGTACGGGGCGGACGATTGGCATCAGGGCGTGAGTCACAGGGTCACTATCATCTTGCTGTGCCTAGTTCGCCAGTAGCTTGCACCAGTGCCGCTTCTCCAGATCTTCTCCACTATCGTCTCGGTCATCCTAGCCTCTCCAAACTAAAGAAATTAGTTCTTAGTTTGTCGTCATTGTCCATGTTTAATTGTGAGTCGGGTCAGCGTGGTAAACACGCTCGTCATTCTTTTTCTCATCGAGTCAATAATAGGACTGAGGCTCCCTTTTCCCTTGTGCACTCTGATGTATGGGGGCCCAGTTGCATCAATTCTACTATTGGTTTTTCATATTTCGTTACTTCCATTGATGACTTTTCCCGTTGCACTTGGTTGTTTCTTCTTAAGAGTCGGTCCGAGTTATTTTCTATTTTTCAAACATTTACTGCTGAAATAAAAACACAGTTTGGAGTTTCTATCCATGCCTTCCGTAGTGATAATGCCCCTGAGTATTTTTCTTCTCCATTTACTACCTTTATGACTACTAATGGCATTCTGCATCAATCTTCTTATCCTTACACACCTCAACAAAATGAGATTGTTGAGCATAAGAATCGTCGTCTTATTGAGACTGCACGGACGCTCCTTTTACATGCCAATCTTCCCACCAAATTTTGGGACGATGCTGTTCTAACTGCATGTTATCTAATCAATTGCATGCTATCTTCAGCGTTACAGGAGCAAATTCCTCATTCCCTTTTGTTCCCTACATAGCCACTTTATTCTATTCCTCTTCGTGTTTTTGGATGTATTTGTTTTGTGCATTCTTTTTCACCTGGACAGGATAAGCTTGCTGCAAAATCTCTCAAGTGTATCTTCCTCAGCTATTCCCGGTTGCAAAAAGGCTATAAGTGTTACTCTCCTGAGCTGCATCGCTATTTTTTGTCTGCTGATGTCACATTCTTTGAACATCAGTCTTTTTTTTCAGTTGCTCAGCCTGATTCACAGAGTCTTCACCAGGTTTTGCCTGTTCCTTTTTCTTTTCTTCCGTTATCCTCCTCGAGTCCGTCTGTCTCCTCTGTGGCATCTACCCTACCGTTTTCTGGTCCACCTACCACAACTCCTCCACTTCTTACATATTACCGTCATCCTCATCCCACTACCAGCGCCAGCATTCCTCCAGCCCAAGATTCTCTTGACTCGTTCTCTTCGTCTGTGATCCCTCCTGCCACGAATCCTGAGCTCGACAATCTCCCCGTTGCTCTTCGCAAAGGTACACGGTTTACTTATATTCCCCATCATATTTATAACTTTTTATGCTATGACCGTTTGTCTCTTTCTTATAGTGCATTTGTTTCGAGCCTTTCTTTTGTTTCCATTCCTAAAACCACAGGTGAAGCTCTGTCCCATCCTGGTTGGCGTCAAGCTATGTTAGATGAGATTGACGCATTACATTCAAATGGTACTTGGGATTTGGTGTCTTTACCACCAAGAAAGACTCCTGTTGGGTATTCACTCCCAAAGTGGGTCTTGACGGCCAAGTGGAACGTCTTAAAGCCTGCTTGGTTGCCAAAGGCTTTACACAGATATATGGACTGGATTACAGCGATACTTTATCTCCTGTTGCGAAAATGGGCTTTGTTCGCCTCTTTCTCTCTCTAGCTGTTACGCGTCATTGGCCACTCTATCAGCTTGAAACTAAAAATGCATTTCTTCATGGTGATTTGCAAGAAAAGGTATATATGGAGCAACCACCTAGTTTTCTTGCTCAAGGGGAGTCTAATGTAGTCTACAAACTCAAGAAGTCTCTTTATGGTCTAAAACAATCTCCACGAGCGTGGTTTGGCAAGTTCAGCACTGTGGTTCAAGCCTTTGGACTCACTCGAAGTGAGGCTGATCATTCGGTTTTCTATCGCCATTCTGCTTCCTTATGTATCTACCTTGTTGTTTATGTAGATGACATTGTTATCACAGGGAGTGATCAGGTTGGAATACAGAAGCTGAAGGAACATCTACATCAACACTTTCAGACCAAAGACCTAGGCTGACTTCGGTATTTCTTGAGTATTGAAGTTGCTCAATCAGGAGATGGTATCTCAATTTTTCAGAGGAAGTATGCACTTAACATCTTAGAAGAAACTGGTATGGTGAATTGCAAACCAGTTGACACCCCAATGGATCCGCATATCCGACTCTTGCCGGGACAGGGGGAGCTTTATTCAGATCCTGGAAAGTATAGGAGACTGGTAGGCAAGTTGAACTATCTCACAGTCACTCGTCTTGACATTGCTTTTACTGTGAGTGTAGTTAACCACTTCCTTAGTTCTCCATGTGATTCTCACTGGGATGCTGTTATCCGAATGCTAAGATATATCAAAAGACTATCAGGTAAAGGGCTACTTTATGAGGATAAAGGACACACGGATATTTGTTGTTATGCAGATGCAGATTAGGCAGGATCTCCTTCTGATCATCAGTCAACTTCTGGGTATTGTGTTCTTGTGGGAGGAAATCTGGTTTCTTGGAAAAGTAAGAAACAAAATGTAGTAGTCAGATCTAGTGCAGAGTTAGAGTATCGGGCTATGGCTAATGCAACTTGTGAGCTCATCTGGCTTAAACAACTTCTGCAGGAACTCAAGTTTTGTGAAGTGTCTCCTATGAAGCTTATTTGTGATAATCAGACTGCCTTACACATTGCTTCTAATCCAGTGTTCCATGAGCAGACTAAGCATATTGAAATCGACTGTCACTTTGTTAGAGAAAAGCTGATTGAAAGTGTTATTGTTACAGAGTTTGTTAACTCCAATGATCAACTTGCAAATGTCTTCACCAAATCTTTAAAGGGTGCTCGAGTGGAATATATTTGTAACAAGTTTGGTGCATATTATATCTATACTCCAACTTGAGAGAGAGTGTTAGAATTATTAGTATATATTATAGTTATTATATGTGTTTTATTTTTGTAATTAGATTAAGCCCATAGGTTTAAGACTCATTATACTTATTATAAATAACAAGCTAAGAGAGTCTAGTCTCTTAGGTTTTTTCCTCATAATTATTTTCTCACAATAACCAACTCTATAAAGTCTAAACTATCCCTAGTTTATTCAGTTAATTACATAAACATCTGCACACTAACTACCACTCGATCATCATCATTAACTCCTCTAATTTCTTCTAAGCTTCCAACAAACTTAACTCGGGCAAAACATCAACAGGCCAAAGTAGCAATCTCCAGAAAAGTAAAGACAACTTGTCGTACCTGTTGTTTAACTCATTCACAGCAAGCAAATTTTTTAAAAACTCTTAGGTTTTCTTAGTTGAGTTCGTGCAAATCACCTTCCTAGGATATTTGTTGAGCCGATGACGAGGCAATGACAATAGGGGAAGTCACGAGTGTTGTCATCGAATGACCACTTGATGACGACCGACGAATTAGCCTTCTCTAGTGTGACTATCTGCCTTCTCCATGAGTCTACCTGCGACCAACATCTACCATATTTGATGCCAAAGTGCTGCTTTGTGCTGCGTCTTTTCATCTTCTCCGATGACTACGATGGCTGTT
Source organism: Diospyros lotus (assembly GCF_014633365.1). NCBI lineage: Eukaryota > Viridiplantae > Streptophyta > Magnoliopsida > Ericales > Ebenaceae > Diospyros > Diospyros lotus. The sequence goes on from NC_068340.1 coordinate 35,455,654, forward strand.
CAAGTTTTGTGCTACAAACCCTATTGTTTTCCTCGTCGATCTTCGTTCTGCAACCCTTCGCTTCCTCCGACGCAGTTTTGTGATTGTGGTTAGTTATCCCTTCAATGGCGGTGATTGTGATTGCCATTAAGGGGCGACAATGACAGTGACGGTGGGGGCTAGGGCTATGGCTGCAGTTGGGGCTACGGCTATGGCGGATGAAGTTAAAAGAGATGAAGGAGATCTGTAGTGGGAGACGATGGCAAATAACTTTGCCATCTTCGCCACTCTCTCTCTCTCTCTCTCCCCCCCCCCCCCCCTCTGAACTACCTGTCTCACTACTCTGATACCATGTAGATATTTGGACATAATTAACTTCTCTCTAATTATTATTCAGATTAAACAAATTTACATACAAATAGTAACTACTCATATGGTGGCAGTTACAAAAAAAACTGCACTTAGAAAATGAATAACTATATAAAAACTTGTCCCTATAGTTTGTCTAACTACCTAAGAGTCTCTATTTCTTGTACATGTTTTTCTATAAGTATCATAATGTATCATATTTTTCGTTGAGTAACTAAATTCATTCTTACATTATATTCTAAAAAAAATGTTAAACTTATTAAACTAAGAAATGAATAATTTTTAAAATACTTTTCTTTGACAAAATATAATGGCAACATATATTGTTTTCCTTATCCAAATAATAATCTAAAATTTTAGTTATTAATAAATGACCAATTAGAAAGATCTTTTAATTTATCTTAACATTTCTCTTTTTGAAATTTTTTTATCATCTGACTATCAAATTTTAATAATATGGCTATTTATCTCACATTGTTTTCCACTTAAGAAACTTGTCTCAAGTGTCCACGTCCAACAAAACCTATGCCACAAGCTTGCATACATGCTTCTTACGCAGCAATTGCGATTTGTTTTCAAATTTTACACCATAAATGAATTTAAAAATATTCATACTACTGAAACCTAAGGATAATGTCTAATATTAACTCCATAGACAAAATGAATCACATGAAGCGCAACATGCATTGTAAGTTGTTCAGAGGCTTGAAGAGTGATTTTTATACACTTCTGATGAAGATTTCATCTTCAGGAAGTGGCAAAGATTTCATCTCCAGGAAGTGGCAAATATCAAACTAAATGGTAAAGTGAGTTTAATATCAACAAGTTTAGCTAAGAAATATGGATCTCCCAAATTCAATATCCATGTCACTAAACCTGCATGACACATATTTTTAGTCCTACTACTTAGCTACAAAATGTGTCTCATCCCCCAAACCATTCTCGAGACTTTCTTAGCCCCTAGAGTCTTAACCACTTCCATCATCAAACTCACCAATTTTCATTTCCTAAACTCATCAATTAATCGATCTTTTAAGTAGCTAATTAGTAGGACTCACTTCCCATTTTGACTCCAAACAATCCTCGAGTCAATAAATTCTGAATCACTATTCTCAACCCCTAAGCAAATCAATTATTGGGTTAATTACTCACTCAAAATTCCTTCTCAAGTTTGCTTGTGTCCCAACAAGCAAGCGCTTCCAAGGTTTCATTCTACTTCTAGTTACTAAGTTCTCTCTAATACTAACCGAAACACTCTGCTTTCTCGAGTGTTATTTTTCTAAAAGAAATGTTTTATTTTTCAAATCAAATATATATATATATGTGTGTGTGTGTGTGTATCCTAATTAATACAGTTTACTACCCTTATTTTATTGAAACATGAACGGTACTTCATTTTAGGATCAAACCTAATAATCAAAATTGAACATACTTGTACTGGGTATTAAGAATAAGGTGTTCATGTCAACATACATATCATATGAATAAACTCTAAAAAATAATAATAATTATTACAAACCACATATACCTAAAGTGCATCAATTATTAAATAACCATGCCTTTCCCCTATTCTTGAAACATCTATTTTCCCTCGAAGGTACTCAAGCTACTTGGCATGTAAGTGATGAAAATGCTTAGTGAATCCCTTAAAATCATTTTTCATGCGTACCATGCTCTACCTATCCACACCTTATAACCAAAGGGCTATAAACACACTAATTCACTTATAAATTGAACCTAACAACACGATAAGAAGTAATTAACACCATTTACCCATTGATAATGAATTATAGTCTCCTCTAATAAGTCACCAGGTCATAAGGGAATGACATGGCCATGAATGCATGTTCAATGACATTAAATCAAAATTTAATGCATTTAATTTAAGCACACACATCAATATTTCAACAATTTGGGGCTAATATGCAATTTCATAAAGCCAAATAGGCATAAAATGTTAAAGAAGTGGTCACATATGCAATAAATTTGAGAGCATAAACAAAAATTTCCAAATTTGTCTAGTTAAAACTATAATAAAACAAAAGTTTTGGGGTGAATGTGTCACCTTTAAAAGTTTAGAAACTTTCTAAAATTGCACCCATGTCCCCAAAACTTTATAGAAATTGTGCCCACCCCTCATTCTTCTCTAGCAGATCCTTTCACCGCTGGCAACGCTCTAACCAAACCTCACCATTGTTGTTGTTGTCGAAAATAGCAGCGGTCAAGCCTAGAACCCTCATGACGCTGTCTACGCCCCTCTACATATAAAAGCGTTTAAAGTCGCCAAAAGCTATTGTTTTTCATCTTTTCCAACAAGTCCTTGAACAGGTTTTTCTGTCAACACCAAATCTCATTTTTCTCTTCTTTTTCCTTGCTCGTTGCTCCACGTTTTGAAGAAATCCATCAGATTTTATAGCCCATTTTTGGTAACTTTTACACAAGGATCACATTGCCTTTCACCTTATCAAGCCCGATTTTGGCATTTTTGGCTCAATCTCCTTGGATTTCACAAGATTTATTCATCATTTTAGATTTCCAAATCTTCTCTGATCAAATCCAAGAAATTTCATATCAAAATTGGCAAAATCTCATATTGTCTAGTGGGTCATCGATGTTCTTTTCTAATTTTCTTTGATTTTTTTCCCACAAACTTCTAGCCTCAATATATTACTCGTGTGGTCAAAAATTAGTGTTAAAAGTACTGGTATGTTCTCTTCCATGCCATCTATCATAAAACAATTTGGTCCAATTCGCAACCGTTCACTCAAAATTTTGGCTCAAAGTGGTTTACTCAAGTTGTTCATCGTGTCCTCGACAACTTTTTCCCTAATCTTTCGAGCTCAATTATTTTCGATTCAAGGGAAAATTGTGAAATCCGGCCACATCGTTCTATTCTCAATCATGCCTACTTCAACACCCATCTTTCGATTCGTTTAAATTTGAGCTTGTTCGAATTTCATTCGGATTGAAAACAAGGTATTCAACCAAATCACTATGCGTTACGACCATCTTCAACCTCGAATAACTTTTAACTTGTTTGACAATTTCTAATGAAAGTGGGTCACACCAGTTCGTCTTCAAACCAACTGTGAAACCCAATAATGAGCTTGAGCCAATTTGGTCTTCTTTGTTCGAATTTTGAGTCCGAAGTTCGTGCCTCAAAATGTTAAAACTTTTTCCCACAATCTTTTGAGAAATTACATTCCTACACCGATTTTTGACAATTACCAAGATATCCTTGGCATGGAATTTGAATTACCAAAAATGCTCTTAGTTCACTTTCTTTCAGAAAAATCACGATCTCTTATTCTTTGAATTTTATTTAAAATACCAAGTATTACAAATAACAACAATTTTAGTACAATAAAAATCCTAAAATTGTTGAAAAGAATTAACATTTATAATAAATATCATTAACAGTTGTCACTATACTATAATATTAGCAATATCCTAAATATTGTATTAATAGTGTTAATCTAACTAATTCATAATTTTAGTGATAATAATTATTTAAAATGTTAATATAATAATAAATTATTATCATTAAAACAATAATATGAGTAAATCATGAAAAAAGTATTGATGTTAATAACTTTATAATATGAAATAATTTTTAATATCATTACATTATTTTTATTATAATAATAATTTAATTATTAATTTTAATGTTGTAATAATATTATTAATAAAAAAGAAATTGGATTGTACAATAATTAAACACGTGTTTTGTATAACCATTTTGAACACTTTTTTCAGTTTTCGAGATAAGAAAATAGTTTTCATTATTTAACATATTTTATAGATTTTATGTGGAAATGGAAAAACTGGAGAAGTGGACAATTGGAGATTGAAAACTGGAAAACGTTTTCTATAAATAAACAGCCCATAAGCAACTCATAAACTTTGTAAGAGTATGCTGCAAAACAAGCATGAAAAGCCTGAATCAAACCGAAGCACATAAGCAAAATGAATCCACATAAGGAACAACAATTTACCGTTTACGAAGATTGTCCAGTTTCAAACTTTCATATACTGCATGCAGAGTATCCAAAGTCTCCATCAATAGCTGAGAGTAGAATGACTTATCTGGACTTTGTGCACAAGCTGTAAATGATCCAGAGGAACCTGATTCTTGAAAGTCAAGGGAACTTCCAGCTGAAATTCCAGTGATAACATTAGTTTTCCAATAGTTCTTGTGAAATTTGCTGTTGATAAGGAAGTCCCATGAAGAGCATGAAATAGAATCTGAAGGTCTTTGTGGAATGGATCGAGATTTTGAGCACATTTGCAATAAAATATTACTATATGACTCCCATTCTGAATCAACACTAGCATCAGCCTTAGATAAATAAGCAGAATCACCATCGCCCCAAAGAAGGACAAGAAAATGATTATAAAAGCTAGAAGTAAGTCCCATAGCCATTGCAGTTATGCAATCATTGGCCAAGGAAGACGAAGGGCTTCTCCGAAGTGCACATCTAAAGATCTGGAAAAATAGAAGGCAAAACAAAATAGATATATAGACGCCATGTTAGTTTCTAGAATATAGAAAGGAAAGCACATAAAAGTCAATACCACTTTAGTGAGATTTCGTTTGTCTTTCATACATCTTGGAAACGTGCCACAAACTCTTAATCAAGGTCTACAGAGCATTCAATGGACTATTGGCCATTAAAAACAAAATCAAATTTGCTACCTAGGAGACATTTTACGGATTGATGGAATATATTTCAAGAGCTTGAAAATAGTTCAGACAAAGCACCAGTGGGTATTTAAAAGGACATCAAACTTGCATCCATCCATATTTACATACATGTTAGACCACATACACATGATAAATGTAAAGGTAAAAGAAAAGTTTGCCATTATAAAGGATACTGTTGGCGTAAGGAGATTCAAGAAAAAGGAAAGAAGCCAGCTGTGGCAACTTATAGAATGCTGAAGGTTTTAGGAAGTTTCTAAATCTTGTTTAGGATAGTTTCCTAAATTCAAATTAGGATACTTTCCTAATGTGTTGTATTATAATCTTTCCTAAAGCTGTAAATATCAAACCCCATAACTAGGGCTGCATGTAAATAAAATATTCAAGCTTTCCATTTGTTGAACCAGAGAAATAAAATGGAGAAAACCCTAGAAGAGAACTTGGTGAGGTCTAGCCTCTTTCTATTGAGATTTATAGTAGAGCTATACACTAATTAAGGCTAAAATTAAGGCCTAATTACAAGCTGATTGACAGCCTAATTACAACATATTCCAACACTCCCCCTCAAACTAGAGCATATAGGTCATATGCACCAAACTTGTTACAAATGAAACCAATACGAGAACCTCGAAGAGACTTAGTGAAGATGTCTGCCAGTTGATCAACTGAATTGACAAAACTAGTGACAATTCATCTAGATAAAATATTTTCTCTGATGAAATGATAGTCAATTTCTATGTGTTTGGTCCTCTCATAAAATACAGGATTTGAGGCTATATGCAAGGCAACTTGATTATCACAGATTAACTTCATTTGCATCACCTCGCCATATTTTAATTCTTAAAGCAACTATTTCAACCATATAAGTTCACATGTTGCCAAGGCCATAGCACGATATTCTGTTTCGACACTAGACCTCGCAACCACATCTTGCTTCTTACTCTTCCAAGATACCAAGTTGCCACCAATTAAAACATCGTAGCCGGAAGTAAAGCGTCTATCTGAAGGAGATCCTGCCCAATCGGCATCAGAATACCCAATCACCTGGGTATGACCCTTATCTTTATATAACAATCTCTGACCTAGTGCGCCTTTGATATATCTAAGAATATGAACAGCAGCATCCCAATGACTATCAAATGGAGACTACAAAAACTGATTAACCACACTCACAGCAAAAGAGATGTTTGGTCGAGTGATAGTGAGGTAATTTAGCTTTTCAACAAATCTGCGATATCAACTAGGGTCAGATAATAGCTCCCCCTGTCCTGGTAAGAGCTTGATATTCGGGTCCATGGGGGTATCAATCGGTCTACAATCAAGCATGCCAACCTCCTCAAGAATGTCTCAGGCATATTTCTTTTGTGAAATAACTATGTTGCTTTTGGACTAGGCCACTTCAATGCCAAGAAAATATTTTCACTTACCCAAATCTTTAGTTTGGAAACAGTTAAGAGATATATCTTTAGTTGAAGAATACCATCTTAATCATTGCCAGTGATAACAATATCGTCCACATAAACCACTAGATAAATGCATTGACCATTTGATGAGTGGCAATAAAAAACAGAGTGGTTGGCCTCACTGCGAATCATACCAAATTCCTGAAGAATTGTACTAAACTGTCCAAACCAAGCTCGTGGAGATTGTTTCAACCCACAAAGAGAGCGACGGAGTTTGTATACTAGTCCAGACTCCCCCTGAGCAACAAAGCTAGGTGGTTGCTCCATATAAACTTTCTCCTAAAGATCACCATAAAGTGTAAAATATCAGAAACCCTAGGAGAGGAGATCGACTATTAGAGAGAAAAGATAAGCGAACAAGATAAGAGAAAATCAAACTAACTTCCTAATTCAGATTTCAAAATGAATCAATGAATGAACAAACAAATAGCTTTGTTGTTTATATAGAGAACAGCTAAAGCTTTACAGCAACACACTAATAAGCGCTAAGGCAGCTTAAATTAAAACACACAGCAAGCTACCAAGCTACAATATAAACTACTGAAAACAAAGTGCTTTAACATTCCCCCTCAATTAGAACTCTCATGAACCATAAGCTGCCCACAAGATGCTTTAACATTCCCTCTCAATGAGGACTCTTCTGAACTGCCACCCTTGTGCACTGGAGAAAATTTTAAGCCAAGTTTATTACACAAAAACCAAAAACGATCCTGAGAGAGCCCTTTTGTAAAAACATCAGCAATCTGATGTTCTGTAGGAACATATCTGATTTATATTTCATCATTTTCAACCTTTTCTCGAATCAAATGAATATCAAGCTCTATGTGCTTAGTTCTCCCATGAAAAACTGGATTTTCAGCCATACTCTTAGCAGCCAAATTGTCAGTCCACACAATAGGTTTAGAAGGAATAGAATCTAAAAATCCCAGCTCAGAAAATAAGGACTTCAGCCATAATAATTCTGTTACACCTTGAGTAATGGCGCGGTATTCAGCCTCACCAATTGATCGAGCAACCACCGTTTGTTTTCTAGAACCCCAAACAATCAGATTACAGCCAAGAAAGGCACAAAAACCACTAGTGAAGCGCCTTGTAACCTTGCACCCTGCATGATCTGCATCGGTATATACTGAAAGAGCTAAACTACCAGGTGAGGGAGAGAAGAAAATACCAAAACCCATTGTGCCTTTCAAATATCTAATCAGCCGTTTACAAGCAACCCAGTGCTGCACTTTAGGAGATGCCAAAAACTGGCTTAATCTATTTACCACAAAGGCAATATCGACCGAGTGTATGTCAAGTATTGAAGAGAGCCAATTAGGGTTCGATACAAAGATGGATTAGAAAATAGTTCACCTTCATTTGTAAGAGAAAATGCAGAAGTGGCAGGAGTTGCACAAGGCTTATAGTCATACATATCAGCTTTCTTTAACAAATCCATAGTGTACTTGGCTTGAGTTAAGTAAATTCCAGCTGAATTTCTAAGAGCTTCAAACCCTAAGAAGTAATTGACTGAACCTAGTGTTTTTAAAGCAAAACTGCTGTCCAAATCTCTAATACAAAGCTGAAGAGTAGCAGAATCTGATCCAGTTATAAGAATATCATCAACATAAACCAAAGCAAATAAAAGATAAGAGGCAGTCCATTTAATGAAGAGAGAAACATCAGAGGTAGCTCTTGTGAAGCCCCAATTCTGAAACGCAGATTTCAGCTTTACATACCAAGCACGAGGTGCTTGTTTTAAACCAAAGAGGGACTTCTTTAATTTGCAAACATGAGAGGGATATCGAGAACTCACAAAACTCTCAGGTTGAGTCATGTAAACAGTTTCTTCCAAATCACCATTTAGAAAAGCATTATTAATATCAACTTGTTGGATATCCCAACCAAAGATGGCTGCTAATGAAAACAATACTATGATTGTTGGAGCCTTTACAACAAGGCTAAAGGTCTCAACATAATCCACATCAGGTGTTTGTAGAAAACCCTTAGCAACCAGCCTTGCTTTATACTTAAGAACAAAACCATCTGACTTATATTTGACCCTAAAAACCCATTTACTTCCAATGATGTTCATATCTTCTAAAAAGGGAACAAGATCCCAAGTTTTATTTCTCTGCAATGCTGCAAATTCTTCTTGCATAGCCTGCAACCATCGAGAATCTAGCAAAGCCTCATGAACTGAATAAGGTTCTAGACAACTCACTAAGGCATGAGGGGAGGTAGTAACAAGTCTTTGGGTTTTAGATCGGGTCATCATAGGATGTATAGAAGGAGCAGCAGGCGGTTTGGATTTGGGAATTGAAACTGGCTGAATAGAGGGAGGAGGAAAAGATTGAATAGATGATTGTTCACAAGGAGAAGTGATAGCAGGAGAAGTTACTGAAGCTTGCGGACAAAACACTGAGTTTGACAAGGAAGGAGGTAAGACAGGTGCTACTTTGGACAATTTGGAATAGGAAGGAAGAGACTGAAAATGAGAAGTGTAAGGAAGAGACTGAAAATGAGAAGTGGATAACCCAACATTTGTAGTAGATGATGAAAAAGAAGGAGAAACAAACAGTGAGGGATAGGGAAAATCATTAGGATTAAAATGAACATGCCTTGATACATAGATCCTTCCGGATGGATGCAAACATTTATACCCCGCTTGAGAATGACTATAACTTAGAAACACACATTTGGATGTATGAAAAGCAAATTTGTGCTTATTATAGGGTCTAAGAAAAGGAAAGCAAGCACAACCAAATGGCTAGAGAAGCAAATAGTTAGGAGATTTCTCAAACAACAACTGAAATGGACTAGAAATTTTAATAGGTGACACTGGCAGCAAATTTATGACATGAACTGCAGTTTGAAAAGCTTCTACCCAATACTTAAGAGGCATATGGGAATGAGCTAATAGAGTTAACCCCATTTCAACTATATGTCGATGTTTTCTCTCGACCACACCATTTTGTTGATGTGTGTAGGGACATGAAAACCGAGCTTGAATACCAAAGCTTCTAAGATAAGGCAAAAAGGCCTTAAACTCTCCCCCATTGTCAGTTTGTAAAGCTTTGAATTTGTGGTGATATTGCAGTTCAACAAATTTATGAAAGGTTATAAAGGTGGGTAGAGCATCTGATTTGAGTTTCAAAGGATATAGCCAAGTATATCGGGTATACGCATCACAAATATAATATAGTATCTATAACCCTCAATGGAAAGAACAGGGGAGGGCCCCCATAAATCGGAATAGACAAGTTCTAAAGGTTTAGTTGCTTTAATCTCATAATGATTAAATGGCAGCTGACAAAATTTCCCAAGCTTGCAAGAATTACAAAAAGGAATAGAAGAAAAGGGAACTTGAATTTTATTCAATATAAGCTGCAATACACGAGTTGATGGATGCCCTAAACGAGCATGCCATTGTTTACAAACATCAGAACTAGTGTGAACTACACTGAAACAATGATGCGGCAACTCATGACAGAATGAGTGCTTATTATTACAGGCATTATTGTACTGCTTTCTACATGTAGAAAAAGAAGTAGATGAATAGCATTAATAGGCTCAATAAAATGAACAGAGGGACTGATTGCAGCCGGAACAAAAGCTGAATTCAGCTGGTAGAGTCCATTCCTAAGATGGCCTTGAAGTAGCACCTGTTTGGAATCCTTGTCCTTGACAACACATGAATGGGAATCAAATTCAGTAACAACATTATTATCTCGAGTTAATTGAGAAACACTAATCAGATTTTTCTTCATGTGAGGAACATGAGATAAAGAAACAAAAGATTGAGGAGATAAGACAAAGGAAAGTTGTGTAGCACCAATAGCTGAGATAGGTAAAGACTTACCATTACCAATTGTAACTTTATCACTGCCATGATAGGGTGAATGATTGGACAGATTGTGAACATTGGAGGTAATGTGGTTTGTGGCACCAGAATCCACAAACCATGCAGGATCAGACTAATCATAAAGCAAGAATGAGGGTTCAGATGGCTGAGGGATAGTGCCATGAGCATTGCCATGATATGAATCTAAATCAGTCATGTAGCCTTCGCTAGAGTCCCGAACAGAAGCTAGGTATACCTGAGAATCACGAAAATTAGTTGGACCACCTGAATTTCCTCTTCCAAAATTAGAACCAGAATTCCGATAAAAATTCTTATCAAATCTGTGGTAGCACTTATCCACAAAATATCCTAGTTTGCCACAAAGCTAACAATAAATTCTTTTGCCATTCAATCTACCTCTCCCTCTACCTCCTCTAGTACCAAATTGATCTCCTCAATTATTATAACCCCCTCTTGTATTCGGAACAAATCCATTTCCATTTCCATTTCCATTTCCATTTTGTGCAAAATAAGAAGCAACATTAACAGACATTGAAGATGACATAGGTGAATCAAAAGCAGTTGTCAAAGGTGGCACAATTTGTGTGACTAACCACTGTTCATGCATTAATAGAAGATATTGCACCTTTTCTAAATCTATTTCATCCATCTGGTCTGTTATAAGACTAACAACAGTCTCATAGTCATGATCTAATCCATTTAAAATAGCTAATAATAGCTCCTTAACAGGAAGAGGTTCTCCTATGGCTGCCAGCGCATGACCGATCGTTTTGATCTTTAAAATGTAGTCATTAACAGATAGAGACTCCTTCTTGACTGAACGTAATTGTTGCTTTAATTGAAAAGATTTTGCAACAGTTTGTCTAGAATAAAGTTTCCCCAAGGTAGACCATACCTCAGCAAATGATTCACAATGAATCACCTGCGCCAAGACATCTTTATCAATGGTCGAGAAAAGCCAGCCAAGAAGAAGCTGGTCTTACCGCAGCCAATCCATATAGTTATCATTCAACTTCGTAGCTTCAACATCACCACTATCTGGATCCATAATAAACTTTGGAGGAGGTGTCGAATTGTTTAGAAATTGGATAAGATCAAATGCTCGAATAGTAGCTAGAACTTGAGCTTTCCAAAAGATATAGTTCCCGTTGTCGAGCTTGATTGGTACATAGTTCAAGGCTTTCGCAACTGCACCAAAGCCAGTATGCGAAGCCGAGGAAAGAAAGAAAGACGAACGAGGAGGAATCGAATAAGAGGTACAGTGATTCAAATCGGACGCCATGACTTACGTCGAAGGCTCTAATACCATGTAAAATATCAGAAACCCTAGGAGAGGAGATCGACTAATAGAGAGAAGAGATAAGCGAACAAGAGGAGAAAATCGAACTAACTTCGTAATTCAGATTTCAAAATGAATCAATGAATGAACAAACATATAGCTTTGTTGTTTATATAGAGAACAGCTAAAGCTTTACAGCAACACACTAATTAGCGCTAAGGCAGCTTAAATTAAAACACACAGCAAGCTACCAAGCTACAATATAAACTACTGAATACAAAGTGCTTTAACATGAAGAAAAGCATTCTTAATATCCAACTGATAGAAAGGCCAATGATTCATCGCAGGCAATGGATAAAACCAAGCACACAAAGGCAATCTTAGCCACCGAGAAAAAGGTGTCACCGTAATTCAATCCGAAAATCTGAGTGTAGCCTTTGGCAACCAGGCGTGCCTTAAGGCAACCAACCTTCACAGTATAGACCCAGCGACAACCAACAGAAGATTTACCAAGAGAAAGAGAAACCAATTCCCAAGTGCCACATAATGCGGAGCATCCATCTCATCAACCATGGCCTGGCACCACCCTGGATCTAAAAGTGTCTCACAGGTAGTTCTAGGGACAACAATAGAAAATAAAGTGGGCACAAAAGCATAATAGGGTGAAGCCAAGCGATGATAGCTAAGGAAGGAGTGTATGGGGTGAGGGTTGCAAGTAGAACGTATATTTTTTCAAGTGGCAATGGGCTAAGGAGAAGCAACAACTAGCTCGAAAGTAACCGGCAGGTCGAGGTAGGTAAGGATGTCGGAGCACAAGGTGAGTCAATAGGTTCTTTGTCAACAACCGCAGGAGGATGTAGACGGCAATGATAAACATGAAGGGGACGCTCAGGAACAGTGGGAGCAATATCTGAGGTGGGAGAACAAAGGTAAGGAGTAGGAAGAACCCCAAAAACTATGCGACTCTTGACAATAGAAGAGAGAAAGAAAAGAGATGTCTCAAAAAAAGTTAACATCAACAGAGATGAAATAACGCTTCTTACCAGGAGAGTAAAATCGATAATCTTTCTGAAGTAGAGAGTAGCCAAAGAAAATGCACTTGATAGCCTTGGCTGAAAGTTTGGGACGACCAAGGGTCATGTCATGAACAAAACAGGTGCAACCAAACCAAAGACACGAAGGGGAAGGAGATAAAGACTCTGAGCAGGGAAAATGATGGATTGAGGGATCTCATGCTGTAAGACAGAGGAACGCATCTGGTTAATGAGGTGACATGCAGTGAGAATGGCATCAGCCCAAAAATGGAAAGGAACATGACTATGCAGTAAAAGAGTGTGAGTGGTTTCAATCAAATGACAGTTTTTGTGCCCGGCAACTCCATTCTGCTGGAGTGTATAGGCACAAGAGGATTGATGTAAAATACCCTGAGAAGCCATGAAAGTAGTGAAAGAAGCTAAAAAATATTCTCTAGCATTGTCATTGGAAGGTACGAATAGAAACATTAAATTGAATTTGAATTTCCCCACACAAGTCCTTAAAAATAGTAAATAACTCAGAACGATTTTTCAGTAAAAACACCTAAGTACATCGAGAGTAATCATCGATGAAAGTGACAAAATACTGAAAACCTAAAACAGATGGAACATGACAAGGACCCCAAACATCACTATGGACAAATTCAAAGGGGGACGTAGCTCGAATATTGACACGCTTTGAAAAGGAAGTACAGGACTATTTTCCAAGCTGACACGACTCACAATTTAAAGTGGAAACATTAGAAAGACGTGGGACCATCTTTTGTAATTTGGATAGACTCGAATGTCCCAAACAATTATGAAGAAAAGTAGGAGACTCGGTAGAGATGCAAGCTACTAGTGAAGAGGGCCTGTCAAGATAATAAAGTCCCAACAACTCACGCTCGGTGCCAATCATCTGTCCCGTAGCCCGGTCCTACACAACAACAGAATCAGCAAAGAAGGTTATGGAACAATTAAGAGCACGTGTTAATTTACTAACATAAGCAAGATTGAAGGGGCTTCCAAGAACATATAAAACAGAATGTAAGGGTAACAATGAAGGGGTCGGACTTAACCAATGCCTATAGCAGATGTTTTGGAACCGTTGGCAAAAGTAAGAGTTGGCATATAGGAAGAAGTAGAGAGATAGGAAAAAAGATTTTGCTTACCAAGAGATGATCGGCTGCCCCAAAATCGAGAACCCATGGTCCAGGAGTGGTAGAACAAGTAACACAAGCAATAGAATTACTAGTGTGTACCACAGAAGCAATGGATGATGATACAGCTTGCTTAGAAGCCTGATATTGAAAATAGTCCTCATAATCACTTCCAGTCAAAACAAGAGACGAAGAAGAATGATTCTTAGACATTTCTGTTGGGGAATTGGCAGCGCATGGCGGTCGACCATGTAGTTTGTGGCAGCATTCTCGAAGATGGCCCCACCTATGACAGTAATTGCATTTAGGGCAGTTACCTCGTTGTGAGTGACCGCCTCAATCGTTCTCGTACTCTCCTCTACCAAAAGTTTGTGATGCCAAGACAGAGGAATCAACCTGAGAGCCATCGATGACTGAAGACGAGGAAGAAACCCAAAGAAGTCTAGTAAAGGCATCTTCTAGTGTCGGAATAGTGGGACTGAATAATATTTGATCTCGGACCGGAGCAAGTTCAGATCGAATGGCAGTCAATCCTTGAACCATAAAGAACTTATCTCACTGCTACAACTGTTCTTCTGTAGTCTTATTAACTGGTAACAAAGAATTGAACTCTTCTTTCAGGGATTCTAGGTGGCCAAGAAACTCAGACATATCCATATCTTCTTGTTTCAAATGAACAATACTAGAAACAACATAGTAGAGACATTGGATATCATTAGTATAAAGAGATTTTGCCTTATTCCATACCTGAACACAAGTCTTGTATGCCTTGTAAATGACATATAGTTTTGGATCAATAGTCTGTCATAACATATTACAAAGAAGAGCATTGATCTTCTTCCACGTTGCTCTCTCAACATCAAGAATTTCATCAGCTTTCTTATTCAAGTGATCTTCCATTCCTTGACCCATGAACCATAACTCAACAGAGGCAGCCCAAGACATGTAATTGGTATTTCCAACCAGTTTTTCAGAAGTAATGACAAGTGAGGAAGAAAAAGTCAAAAAACCTGTAGATTTAGATTCGAAAGTGACTGAAGATGCTAGATTCTCTATATTTTGGATGGAAGGCAGCTCTGGAAAACAGATTTGAGGCAAATGAGATGCCAAAGGGTTACAAGAGTGTCAAACAAAGCACAGTGATGGAGCGACAGAGGCTCATCGGAGCTCCGATGACGATGGACAGCGGCGGACGGTGATGAAACCACCGAGATCAGGATGGACTAAGTGAGGCGAGTCTAACGATGGTGACAACGTTGCGATCAGAGCAATGGAGAGAGAGATCAGGAGCAAGAGAATGCTTAGTGGCCGGTTCTGACAAGAGGCATGTGGCAATAGCTTCGACGACGAGGCTCCGGGGTTGGGCCGATCTAAGGCCGGCGAACACAATGGCAGTGGTGGCTTGGGCAACTGGTGACCGAAAGGTCGATGGCGAAAGGTAGACTTCTTAGGCGCACGATGGCGACAGGAAGCGGATGGTGCGATAAGAGGTAGCAGTTGTCAGGCGACCCGAACAGCGTAGTGGGCAGGTAGCGATGGCAAGTCGTCGGCTACCCGAATAGCGGCAGTGGCGACTAGGGTTTGGGTAGACCTAGCTTTGATACTATGTTGAACCAAAGAAATAAAATGGAGAAAACCCTAGAATAGAACTTGGTGAGGTCTAGCCTCTTTCTATTGAGATTTATAATAGAGCTATACACTAATTAAGGCCTAATTACAAGCTGATTGACAGCCTAATTACAACATATTCCAACACCGTTCAAAGTTTTCATGGTATTAGAGCCTGGTTTCTAAAATCACTTTGGCCTTCATTACTTTTAGCATTCTCAGACTCTTTCTGGCTTTTTTCGCCATTCCCCGGCCATTAGTGCCCTCAAAGTCCTTCCCATTGTTTTGCCTTAATTGCAATAGATTACTCCATCCTTTTCTCCGATCATGTCTGAAATCTCCGAGATAACTCCAGCCATGACTTCGAGGGGGACCGACACGGTTGATACTCCAATGGGAGGCCTGCCTACCGATGATCTACCAGGGATGCACCAATCCTACCGATTGGATGGGCGCAATTACCTACAGTGGGCTCAGTTGGTCAAGACTTTCCTAAAGGGGAGAGGGAAGCTACATCACTTGACAGATCCAAGCCCCAACGCATCAGATCCTGGGTTCCCTGCTTGGGATATAGAAGACTCCGAGATCATTTCATGGTTGTGGAATACTATGCAACCTGAGATTAGTAAAAATTATATGTTTTTATCCACTGCTAAGGACATATGGGAGACAGTTAGGCGTACCTACTCTAAAGTCCAAGATGCTTCGGTTATTTTTGAGGTTGAGATGAAATTGAGTAGCACTAAACAAGGGGCCTTAACAATCACTAAGTACTATAACAAAACGAATGGATATTGGCTGGAACTTGACCACTACCAAGATATTAAAATGGTGTGTGGAAAAGAGGCAGCCACTCTCAATTCTATTCTTGAAAGAGATAGAATTGTGGAGTTTTTGGCTGAACTCAACACCAAGTATGATCAGGTAAAAGTTCAAATTCTTAGAAAGGAAAAGCTTCCATCTCTCAATGAGGGTTTTCCAGATGTTCGAAGTGAGGAGAATAACAATGCTGGGGGAAATCAATTCTAAAGGATCAACCATGTTAACTAATAAAGGAGAAGGGTCAAGATTCAAATCACAAGAAGGAAGAATTGATGGGTAGTTCAAGTCACACGAGAAATAAGGTTTGTGGTGCTCCTACTGTAAAAATCCAAAGCATACTCGAGAAACCTGTTTCAAGTTGCATGGGAAGGAGGCTATGCTGCAGAAACTCGGGGGATTTAGAAACATATTCTCTAAGAATCAGGCCTATTTTTCCAATAAGCAAGAAGAGATTGTGGAAAAGGCAGACTCGGTGACTGAATCAAAGCGGAACCAACTGAATGATGATGAAATCAACAAACTCAAGATGTTCCTGAAAACCATTCAGGATGGATCATGCTCCATTGCCCAACAAGTTAACCAACCAAGTAATAGCTTTAATTATAATTCTTTAACATCCTCAAAAACCAATAGGGATGATAGATGGATTCTAGACTCAAGAGCCACAGACCACATGTCCCATAATCCCATTGTTTTTTACACCTATAAACCTCTTGAGGCACCTAAACAGATTATTATTGCTAATGGGACATCTATTCCTATCAAGGGTCAGGGATCAAGGGGAAGTGTTACTCTTAGCCCAAATCTTCCTATTAAACAAGTTTTACATGTCCCTAACTTCTCAACCAACTTGATTTCTGTCCACCAACTCACTAAGGATCTCAATCGCCGCGTTATTTTCTCCCCACTCTTGTGAATTTCAAGAAATGGGCACGGGGAGGATGATTGATGCTGTTGAGGAGAAGAATGGGTTGTATGTCCTAAAGAGGGAGATCTTACAACCTAACAGAACTCAGCCTAAACTAGCCTGCACATCTCAGTCTCATTCATCCCATGTTGACATCTGGCTTCATTATTACTGGCTAGGGTATCCACTTTTTCATTTACTAAAAGCTATGTTTCTGGATTTATTTCAGCAAGTAGATCCTAGTACTTTACATTGTGATGTATGTGAAATTTTAAAACATACTCGAGTATCCTATCCTATTAGTAATAAAAGGTTTTCTCACCTTTTGCTCTAATTCATTCTGATGTTTGGGGACCATTTAGAACTCTCAATTGTTCTGGGGTTAGATGGTTCATCCCTTTTATAGATGATTTTACTAGAATGACTTGGATATTCCTTCTAAAGGACAAGGCTGTTGTTGGTACTGTTTTGTCTCACTTTTATTCAATGATCTTGACTCAATTTGGCTCTCCTATTCAAAAATTTAAGACTAATAATGTAAGGAATTATTTTAATCAGCACTTGCACCATTTTTCCCAGAAAAAGGGAGTTATCCATGAGTCTTCCTACATCAACACTCCACAACGAAATGGAGTGGCTGAGAGGAATATGAGACAACTCCTAAATGTCACTAGAACTCTCCTTCATCGTCATAATGTTCCTAAAAATTTCTAGGGAAAGGCAATTCTCACTATAGCCTACCTAATTAATAGGGTGCCATCTAAGATCCTTGTTCATCACAGTCCTTTCTAGTGCCTTTCTTCTTATTTTCCTTCCATCAGCTTGCATACCCCTCTCTCTCTTAGAGTTTTTGGCTACGTAGCCTTCCACATTTCTCAACAGCCTTGAGACAAGCTAGACCCTAGAGCTCTTAAGTGTCTCTTCCTCAGTTATTATCCTACACAAAAATACTACAAATGCTATCATCCTTCTACTCAGACATTTTTTGTTTCAAAGGATGTGACCTTCGTTGAATCTCAATCTTTCTTTGGTCCTACTAACCTTGGTCTCCAGGGGGAGAATCACTTAATTGGTGACCAAGGTTCAGCTCTTCCTAGTCTGGACTTAATCCCTCTCAAGACATCAGAACCAACAGGTAATCTTGTTAATCCTACTAATCATGTTCCATCTACTACTTCAGGCCTCTCTTCTGATAGTGATCATCACTTAGCTGTTCCAAGTAATCACCAAAGCCTTGATCGAGCAGGCCAAACAGAGACCTCATCCCCGATAAGGTTCAAGGGCTCCCTTTTTGTGTACCACAAAAAAACAGCAACCTATGTCTCACCCTTAACAAGGATCAGCATCTAATTCCCAACCAGGTACTGAAATGGTTTTCCCCCTTAATCATGTTCATTCTTTATCTACGGATTTGGATATCCCTATTGCCATTAGAAAAAGAGTTAAAGATGCACTCAGCATCCTCTGGCCAACTATGTTTCTTACCACAAGTTGTCCCAGAAATATAAAAGCTTCCTGACTTCTCTAGACACCATTGTTATCCCTAAATCAATGGATGAGGCCTTAAAGGATCAGGAATGAAAGCTAGCCATGCAAGAGGAAATAAGGGCATTAAAGAAGAATAACACATGGGATCTGGTGCCTAAGCTAAAGGGAGTGATTTCAGTGGGTTGCATATGGGTTTTCAACTTAAAATACAATGGAGATGGATTGTTGGAAAGATACAAGAACCGATTGGTGGCTAAAGGCTACACCCTAAACTTATGGGATTGACTACTTGGAGACTTTTGCTTCAGTAGTTAAGATGACCACAGTAAGGATTCTCTTATCCTTGGCAGCCCACTATGGATGGAAACTACAGCAACTAGATGTGAAGAATGCACTTCTTCATGGTGATTTAGAATAAGAGGTCTTCATGGAGCAGCCACTAGGATTCAAGGAAGGTGAAGTATGTAGACTTAAAAAGACCCTCTATGGCCTCAAGCAATCACCGAGAGCCTAGTTTGATAGGTTCTCCAAAGCCATGAAGCTTCTGGGATACCAACAAAGTAAGGGAGACCACACTCTCTTTTTTAAGCACTCGGGGAAGGGAAAGGTGACTGCATTATTGGTCTATGTGGATGACATCATTGTAACAGGGAATGACATGACGAACACCAGGTTCTAAGAAGCAAGTTGGCTCAAAACTTCGAGATTAAGGACCTGGGATCCCTCAAATACTTCTTGGGAATAGAGGTAGCCTACTCCAAAGAATATATCTTTCTATCCCAACACAAGTATGTATTGGATCTTTTAAAGGAGACGAGTTTGCTGGGAGGAAAAAGAGCGTGCACTCCAGTAGAACCTAATGCTAAATTAGGGGGAGACACCAGCAGTCCACCAGTGGACAAAGACAAATATCAGAGGTTAGTAGGGTGGTTGATTTACTTGTCCCATACTAGGCTAGATATAGCCTATGCAGTGAGCTTAGTAAGTTAATTTATGCATTGTCCTAGAAAGAGTCATATGCAGGCTGTGAGAAAGATATTGTGCTACTTGAAAACAACCCCATGCAAAGGAATCATATTCAGAGCAAGTGGTTCTTTGGATATACAAGAGTACACAAAAGCAGACTATGCTGGATTTCTAGTGGATATGAGGTCTACTACTGGATATTGCATGTGTTTAGGTGGGAATTTGGTCTCTTGGAGAAGTAAGAAGCAAAGCATAGTGACAAGATCAAGTGCTGAAACCGAATTCAGGTCTATGGCACTCGACCTATGTGAATTGCTACGATAAGGATTGTGCTAGCAGACTTGAAGATTGTTGTCAATTAACCAATTAGATTATTTTGTGATAACCAATCGGTCATAAGCATTACTCATAATCCTGCACAGAATGACAAGACTAA
Source organism: Diospyros lotus (assembly GCF_014633365.1). Taxonomy (NCBI): domain Eukaryota; kingdom Viridiplantae; phylum Streptophyta; class Magnoliopsida; order Ericales; family Ebenaceae; genus Diospyros; species Diospyros lotus. The sequence goes on from NC_068340.1 coordinate 35,475,693, forward strand.
GCACAAGGAGATTGACCAGCACTTTATAAAGGAAAAGCTTGAGAAAGGTATAATTCAAATACCCTATGTTCCTTCCGAGAAACAAGTGGTTGACCTTCTAACAAAAGGATTGGCAACTAGAAAATTTGAAGACCTAGTATGCAAACTGGGAGTGATGGATATTCATTCACCAGATTGAGGAGGAGTGTTGGCATAAAGAGATTCAAGAAAAAGGAAAGAAGCTAGCTGTGGCTGCTTCTAAAATGCTGAAGGTTTTAGGAAGTTTCTAAATCTTGTTTAGGATAGTTTCCTAAATTCAAATTAGGATACTTTCCTAATGTGTGGTATTGTAATCTTTCCTAAAGCTGTAAATATCCAACCCTATAACTAGGGCTGCATGTAAATGAAATATTCAAGCTTTCCATTCAAAGTTTTCAGATACAGTACATAGTTAAACCTCAACCAAATATAAATTAGTAGATAGCTCAATAATTGCTTCAACTGAAAGCAAACCGTGAAGACTAAGTGAAGTATCATACCTGCCCATTGTTCACTGTTACGTTGATACGCCCATCAACAGCATCATCCAATCCAACAATTTTTAGATCATGAAGAACAGACACCTTCTGTGACGGCAGTGAATTAGTGGATAGCTGACCTTTGCTCACAGAAGAAGGTAACATGTACCTACACAAGCACTGCTTCCCAGACTACAGTCCAGAGGTTTAAATATGTTAGATGTCAAATCAGTGATATGACTTTCTGCAAAAACAAAGATTACAAAAAATACTTATCTAGACACGAGAAATGAAGTTAAAGAGTAAATAATAAGAATATCATAAAATAAACAATACAACATCAAAAGATAGTGTGAGGAACAATTGCTAAAGAAGTGAAATTAAGCAATTTCTTTTCCAATTTTTCTCCCATTCACCCCAATTTTCTGAAAAGAGAGAATATTCTACTAAATTTTACTATCATGAAGTGTATTTATTGAGCAGAAACTCAATTTGTTTTGGTTTTTCTTTTAACAAGTAACAATGCAAAATCAATTTCATGCACAGGACTATAACTACTAGGCAAAAGGGTTACGGCATATTAGCAACACAAAATTAATTTTATGGCATGGGACTATAACTTCACATAAATAATCCTCCTCTATAAGCTCTTTCTCAAAAACAGAGCTCTAGAGTAATTTACCAAGGAGAGCTTCAGTAAAAGGGCAAAGGTTTCACATGCCTAAACCCCCTCCATGCATCAGGAGACACATTTTCAAACTAAGTGATACTTGAGACTTATCCTTGAGACCTCCCCAACAAAAAACCTTTGAAACTTCTCCCGTCTTTTGACAACAAACACTGGAACACAAAACGAAGACATTATATAAGCTGATGTAGCATCAAAAGTGCTCTTGAAAAAGAAAATAACCACCTTAGACAAGTATTGCCTCTCCCCATGCAATTTCTTACCAAGATACAATTACTACAATCATGTGCCATCTACAGCATCAAACAAATTCATACTTTACAGTAGATGGCAAGCAAATGGCAAAACCAAACTGAGCATTTAGGCCCTGATTGGTTCCAACTTATTAACCTACCTTCCCAGCATTTCTTCTTTTTTTTTCTTTTTTTTTTTTGGGGGGGGGGGGGGGGGTTGGGGGAGGTTATTAAGAAGTGATTAGCCAGCAATTTTTTGGCTTCAATGGATTAGACATTCATTTTTTATTGGAAGGGACTAGAACCCAAAAACAAGGAACCTGATGCTTCAAATTTTTGCCCTCAAATGAAAATACCAATAGCTCTTCAAAATATTTATAAAATTGCACCTTTAAAGACCTTATTCTTGACCAACCATCTCCCATCTATCTCCCACAACCCCAGTTTGCTCTCACTTCCTTCTTACAAGGGAAAAAGACCATTTATCAAGTAAGAATGTAAACTACACCAGGAGAAAGCTTAACCACTCAACATAGACATCTTGTTCTTAACTTCCATATCAAAAAATGGAGAAGGAATGATGATAAGAATCAAATAGTTGATTTGAAACGTGAAAAGCAAGTTACTTTCAAGAAAACGTGTGAGAGACAAAATACAGTGGATTGTGGAAGGTGATACAAATCTAATGTGGAAGGCAATGGTAATTAAAATTTAAAATACAACAAAAGCAGTTTTAGGAGAGTCAAAAAGAAAAGCACCGAATCAAAAGGAATCACAGTGATAAAGTATGAAGGAACAAGATTTGGCATACATACCCTAATCGCGAAACCTGGAAGATGTATATTTTAGAGAGAGAGAGTGAGAGAGAGAGAGAATCCTTAATGAAGCCAGATCCGTACAACAAACAAACTTTAATAGCATTATGTGGGGTTAGTTATATAAATTCTAGCTGTGACCTTATTTTCTATAAGACCCTTCTAAATCATATCATACCTAAGAGTTCCCCACCAAGTTTTCTAGGGCTTCCACTACACCTTTTGCTAAAGACTTGTTCCATTAATAGTTGGAAAAGGCTAAAGGCACATTGAGACCCAAGAGTGCCCAAAGCTTAGGCACGAGCTGCAAGGCGCAGGTACGTGCCTTTTGGATGCAAGCCATGCATTTACTCAAAATTTGTATAAAATATTTGCAACCATTTTCTTCAATATATACCTATAAAGAGATAAATGCAAATTCATAAAATCATAAAGAAGAAATAATCAACAATGTTATTAGTAATCTTATTTCAATCACTATAACATTATAAAAATATATAATAATTAGTTTCATAAAAAAGAAATAACAAAGATTACAAGAAAATGAAATAGTAAAAAAATCTAAATTAAAAATCATAATTAACTGTTTGGTAATAGCATCAAAAAGTTAAGACTTTTGTTAGTCATTTAGTAGCGCAATTAAAAAAAAAAGTGATAACAATACCCCTAAAACAAGATTAATGTGATGTCTTATAAAAAGAGTTAAATAAAAATGTAAAAATATATACTACTTCCATATAGTGAAGGGAAAAGAAAAAAAAAGAGCTAAAAGAATTGTCCTTTTAGTTTTTTGATTTTTTTGTGCTCTTTTTTGGTCTAAAAAGCTTTTCAAGCAATAAAAAAAATTCCAATTGCCTTTAGTTATCTTAAGCCAAAAAAAAAAAAAAGCAACCAAAAAAAGCCTGTGCCTAACGGACAATTAAGAGACAAGTGAACAGAGACTTGAAAGGCACTATATAATAGAATACAATTGTAACAAGGAAAAGTTATGCAGTAACACCATTAATGCTCAAGGGGGTAGTAAATGTTTCCAAGAAAGAAAGAAAAGTCATCACTTGGTATTTATAAGCCATTTAACGAAACAACTTACATAAAGAAGAAGGGTGCTGTCAGGAGCCAGAACAATGATGTCTCCGAATGGCAAGAGTCCAACTTTAATGCTGAATTAGAAGAATTAGAGCACCATTTTCAGGAAGATCAATAAACAATTAGAAGATGAAAGACAGAAACAAACGAGACTCCACCTAGGACGAGTTACAGTGACAGATTCAGCAGCAATTGCAGGTATGCTCCAGCTCATGTCAGGTTTAATGTCAAAGAGAATTTCATTATTAATCTCCACACTTTGAAGCCTTAATGACAACAACTTCTTTTGCTCTCGAAGAAGCAAACAAATAATAGGAGCTGCATCATCATCAGTTGCCAGAAAAACCTGCTATTCATTTATGCTATAAGAGAAGGAAAACAGCACTCAAAAAAACCTATGCAACTGATACTAAAACAAAAACTTACAAGAAAGGAAGAAAAACAATATTAACAACTTAGCCAAATGAAGAGTTTAACAACAGAAAATTGAGAGATGCAAATGGGACGTGATTGATAAAGAATAAAAAGGGAATATATCCGGGATGCAGCAATCAAGAGTTCCAATAGCACACAGACAAGCACCTTCCTCGATTGACCTTAAACCAACAAGAGCAGTTGGGTAACTACTGCAACCAACTCATGAGCAAATTAGAAAATTAAAAATCCATCCCCGGGCAGAAAGCACGTATTACCTAGCTAGCTTGAACATAAAAGGAAAATAGTCTATTTCAAGCAAATATTCATTCTTTTATAAACAATACAAAAATAAACAACTCCGGACCAGCTGAAGGCACTAAACCAAACATGCCTTTAGCCAATATCAATGAGAAATATATGCCTTCACACCAATTAAAGCACTTCTAACCTGACCTCAAGGAGCAGTCTCATATTCCCTAAACTTTTATGACAAAGTGATCTTTTAAATGTTAAATACAGTATCATCCAACCATCTTCTGTCCATTTCCCCTACATCCCAGCGACCTATCTAGCAGTTTTTCGCTCTTCTTCTCCATAGATTCCATCTCTCGGATCAAAATTTTTATTTGGAAATCCTATGTTACTTGCATAACTTCAACAGTAATTGGATTTCCCTGGTATCTATTTTGCAATCAGCATAACATGAATAGGTTGGGTAAGAAGGGTGTCAGTTTTGGCCGTGAGATGCAGAAGGCAGCCTGTGGACAGTGGCACAGATAAAGCAAGAGGAATTAGTGAAATTTTGAAATTGATTATGAGAGCTTTCTGCAACCAGATAGACTTTATTTAAGAAGATTTTGAATTGGAGATTCAAGTCCCTGTTCGTATAATTTTGTTTAACCCTCACAATGGCAAAGGACCCATTCACAATACAACCAAATTACTATATCTAAGCTGTTATAAACAGCCAGAAATAAGCTCCAGAACACTTCCAGTCAAGCTTAAATCAACCCCCACATGCATTTAATTCACCCTAAACTTTTTAAAATACCCGAAGTACAGAGTTTTCAGTGGCTTGTATTATGCATGTTCACTATCTTGCTACGTGAAATTCAAGTCAATTACAATCTAAAATGACCTTCTTATGCAATAAACTTACGTACAGCTATATGGAATGGTCAACTACTAATACATACAGATGTATATCTGACTAATCATACTGACCATACATATCATACCCTTTCCATGTGTCAAGTGGCTTTTCCCATGTGATAAGTGGCCAGCACAAGTAACATTCTGAAACCTAACAAATTTAAGTTAGCCAATGCTAACAGCTAAAGAACTTGGGAAAGGCCAGAAAACTTATTTCACCATTAGCATATTTCTAGACCCATATATGGCCACTAGGAATAGGGAAGAATAAATTTTTTCTTGTCATGTCAAAACAGATGTTCATGGAACCTATCCAATGCGTTCAACTTGATAATGCTTCCTATTTCAGAAGTTAAGGTTAGGATTTAAGGTTTATCAAGTTTTGATTACTATATACTCATTCCATATAGAGACATTACTAGGAAATCGGGGAAATTCTTTTTCGCCCCTTAGCTAATTGTACATTCAATATTTCCATCTTAATTTGAATTACATTTTTGCCCCCTTCTTCACAAGTCAAATAACATACATTTCAAAAGGAACCTTCTTGGAAAATCTTTAACCCCTTTTTTATTGGTTTGTAGAAAAAGTAAATATATATGTAATACTAAAAATATAACCTTTGTAAACTATTTCTATTATTCTCCTAACAACCATTCAAAGCTCTAAACATGATGTGCTTGAATGCTATTTAATTTATTTCAATTCAGTAATCCATACTTAGATTTTTGTCTATTGCTATTGTGTTGTTCTTTATCTCAATATAGTAACCACTTGGGCACTATTGAATTTAGCTATTAGCTAGAAAAGAACACATTATGCATTTATGAAATTCATAGTTTAGTTTATATCGAAAGAAGTAATATTCAAAATGAAGTAACTGTTCTTGAAATAAGTAACAGAGAAACAAATGAAATGACAAAAAGGCAATATTGAGGAATGTTAAACTAAAATGGAAAATTTGTATATATGACTGATAAAGAGGGCAAACATTAAGTTTGCCGTTGAAAATCCCCCTCCCCAGAAGAAAAGAATGTTGAGTCAAGTTGCTCCAATCAACCTATTGTGTATTTTGATGTTTAACAAAACATAATTTTAGTAAAACTATTTTTAGTATGTTTAAAACCCCTAATGGAGTTTTGATATGTGTTAAGTATTATAGTATTTTGTGTATTGTATTATCAAAGCAAATCTTTTTTTCTGAAATCTGGACTGAGAGTCGACTCCCAGTGAGGGACAGTCGACTGTAAGTCAATGGCAGTCGACTGTGGATGTGCATCAGTCGATATAGCCGAGCCTTATTTATGCAGAGTTGAGGTAGCCGAGAGTGGGTTTTGGCCAGTCGACTGTCGAGTCGACTGTAGGCCAATGAAAGTCGACTGTCTGTGAGAAAGTCGACTGTGGGTTGAGCGAGAGTCGACTGTCGACAGCGAGAGTCGACTGTGGGTGTCGCGGAGTCGACTGTCAGTTAGAGCAGTCGACTGCCAGACTCCAACGGTTGGATTTTTGGAGGCGTTGCAGGTCATTTTGGGAGCCCTATTATAAATATCAAAGGGAGAAATCTTGAGAAGGCTAATACTCTACCATTTCCTATCTTCCTAAAGCACACCCAAGCTCTCAAGCACTCAATCAAAGCAATCCATGGCCCAAGGAGCTTCAAAGATCTATCCATTGGAGCCTCAAGGCAAAGAAGAAGTTTTCTTCTTATTGGTAACTTGTATCATTTCATTTTGCCTTATATATTGATCTTGTATTGATATCCATTGTAGTCCAAGTGTGTTGGACATAGGATTGATTTATTTGTATTAGATTGTGGATTGTGAGTGGCATCCTAGAGCCCAAGTAATCTAGGTGTATTATTGTGTTGTATTAGTTTTCGAGGGGAGCTAAGGGGAAACCTCGGGGTGTACAAGTTTGCTAGGTGATCTTGTGTGAAAACCTAGTGGTGGTTTTAGTGGAACCTCAAGTGTCGGTTTGACCTTGAGAGAGTGGAGTAGGTGTTGGATACACCGAACCATATCTTGTGTTTATATTGTGGTTGTTTGTGTATTTATATTGCTATCATTTCCAAACAACATATATATTTATAACAAGTGTATTTTGTGTATAAGAAAATCTCAAGAGTTTTAAAAGGGAAAGAATCAATTCAATAAGTTTTTAATCACTCAATTCACCCCCCACCCCTCTTGAGTGGCCATTGTGTGTGTCAAGGGTAACTTTAAGTTGTTAGATATATTTAACAATCCCCCAGTAGACCCCAAAAATACAAGTAAAGATTAGCACCTTACTAGCAGCTGCCTGTGCACCTTTCCCCTGCCATATCCTTCGGAAAGAGAGTTGTTTTGGTAATACTCCACTAGGAACCACATCGGATAACTTAGAATTTGCAACCTCCAGATTAGAGCCAAGGGCTTCTACCACCCACAAGGAATGTTGCAGCTTTCCTGCAAAGATAGTTGTATGCTACATGTATGAGAAAAAATGGTCCAATCTCTTCTGTTTCTTTTTGTCTTGCTTACATCTTAATGGAGCAGCAGGCTGATATGAACTAAAATTAAGTGCAAAGTCACACCAAAAACCTTTATTATATGATGCCATTAGAGGAACATGATGACTAGTCCAGATTGTTCTCTCATCAAATTCCTTCATTATGTTCAACTTTCCCCTTTCCTCAATGTAAGTTGACTGAAAAAAGTCATTAAAAATACAAGAGAAGAGAAAGTCATTTCAATTAAGCAAAGTACTAGAGAAAACAGCAATGGAAACTAGCTTTGATCTTAAACTGAACTTTTGAGAAAAAGCAGCTACAAAACAAAAATGAACAAACCATCAAAGTGAGCTCCATGTATACCTGGGGTTCCTCCAGAGGATCTTTCAGAATAAAATGTGAGGACATTGAAGCTCCACATCCAATTGTACGATAATCATATGCATTAGCTATAGCAAAATTTTGTTGTGGACTGAATCCAACTTCTCTTTTGGGACGAGAGACATCACGTGCACTTAACGAAGAGCTTGGAGAAGAAAAAGAAGGATATTTTGGTGTGCTGCCTTCAGCTTCCTGTTCAAGTAGTAAACCAAATGGAAGCGGCCATATTGACGTGATGGTACGAGGAAGAGGAACTGATACTACTACACCTGTATATTAAAAAAAATCCAAATTTCATTTGTGACCAAAAAAGGGAGCATGTTGCATTGACATATAAATGCAAAAGACAGAAGAAAAAATTAAACTTTCACAATTTCAGGAATCTTAATGGACTGCCTAGCTAATCATGTAACTTTATTCATGTTTGACCTTGACATGAGAATCCAAATAAAAAAAGAAAGAAAATGTCACCTGTGCAAATAAGAAAGAGGTATAACTATACCAATCCTGAGTTTCCTAACAACAACGCAGGCAGTCTCAAGTTCAGAAATGCACTAAGACCCCTTCCCATTACCAGACAATCCCCCCACTATCTAGCTGTTAATAAAGTGGATGGACAAGCTGATTTCACCCATTTTTAATTTTTAATTTTCCCTACAGCAAATTTTCTTCGAAAGAGAGTGTTCCCAGTGCGCAAGGCTCCCCACTCTATAAGGGTTGTATTTGTGCACAACCTTCCCTTTGTCTTTTCACAAAGAGGCTATTCCCACAACTCAAACCTATAACCAGTCACAAAGGAGCAACCTTGCCATTGCTAACAATGCTTGCCTTCTGCAACAAATTTTCTTCATTCAGAAAAAGGCTAGCCCTCTTAAACACCCATATAATCAAACTACCAAAATTATCAATCTTGTACAACTGCCATGGACATCTAGTAGTGCAACCATTTTGATCAAATATTCCTGTGTAGCAACAAACCAAATTGAAACCCACATCATCAACATCCATCAATCAATTCATAGATCTCTCTCCGCAACCCCACATCAGAAATCACAAGGCTCAAAACCACCAAAAAGGACACCAACCGACAGCCCATAACTAACAACCCCAAGCCACAATTGCAGCAGAAAAGCAGAAATATAAAATTATATTACTGGTGAGATTTGAAGATTAAAGGTGTTATTCATATAATTAAGTCAAGAGAGTTAAAAGTGAAAAAATGTGACCACTAATTTATATGATTTACTATGTTTGTTGTATGTCAAAATATGTTGGTCAGCTAAGTACCAAGGCGGCAACAAGATATGATTGCAACTGAGATGAAATTGTTATAATAGGTGTGCAACATAGTTGTCAAAGGGGCGCCTGCTAAGATGAAATTGTTATAATTGGTGTGCAACATAGTTGCCAAAGGCGCAAGGCTCCAGAGAGGCGTCTCAGCATGGCTCCACCATAGGTGTCTTGTGCGCCTATGAGCTGTTGGGTTTTATTTAAGATTATTAATTAATTTTCTGTTATAACAAGGAAAAAAATACTGAGAAATTTTAGAAGAGGTAAAATTTAAATTCTGAACACAAAACCCTATTAACATAAACCCAAATATCATAACCTCTTCCTCTTCTCATAAAACCCTATGATTTAAATATTACTTGTGGTTTTGACTTAGGCTAAGTTTTGTTATGTTAGACTATGATTTCACAATGCTTCATGTTAGAGTGTGATTTGTTATGTTTGCAAATTGTCTCTCATTTTACTTGCTTGTCATTTTATAAATTAGTTGCTTGTTTTGAAATTTGAATTTGAAATTATGCTTCATGTTGATGTTTACTTGTAGTGCTATTTTTAAATAATGAGTTTAGCTGTTATAATGGTAATATAGTGTTGGTTATTCATTATTTATTATTTTATTAGTTTGCATTTACCTCCAAAAAAAACCCACACCTGCACCTTGCGCTTCGCGCCTCAGGCTCCAAGCACCTTTGTGCCTTTGACAACTATGGTGTTGCAGCATACAAATAAAGACAGAATTAAAAACGTCCATAATAAGGCTGGAGTGGTGTCTACTAAAAATAAGATGCTCAATATACCATTTAGAAAGTTTGAAAATATAAGGAAAAAAAAAAAAGTAGACACATTATAAGATGAGTAGATGGAATAGATGAAGTTTGTAATGACAGTGTACAAGAAAACCAAATAAAACTTGGTGGAAACCTTACATGACATGAAATATAATAAAATCACAAAAGGCACAATCGTGGATAGAGATGATTGAAGAGCTAAAGCTCATAAAACTAAAGGTGTCAAATAGGTTGGGTCGTCCATGGGCTACTCAACCTGACATAAAATAGGTAACAATTATAGTAGACCATGTGTAGAAAATATTTAGGAGAAAGGAAATTCATTGCTTCTTCATTCGTGCATGGGATGAACGTATATACATAAAACATCTATCTCCTATAAAAGTCTATTCTATTTACAAGATATCTAAGTTAATTTAAAATACAAACTAACTATCTCTAAATTTTAGGAATATAATTTAAACTAAATTATCCTTTATCACTAACTTCCCTAACATTTCGAATCCTTATCTTGCACCATTCTCGACCTGCTAGCCTCTTGATCTCTTAATTCCACACTCCTCCTCAAGCTGGGCTGAATATGTTATTTAGGCCAAGCTTGCAGCTTAACTCATCAAATATTCTTCTTGGTAGAGCCTTAGTGAGAATGTCAACTACTTGACTGTTAGTAGTGTTGGGTTTCTTAGATCCAAGTGCAACGGAAATTTAAAAATTATTTGGATCAACTAAACTCTTTGGCTAATCTTGAAACCCAAAATGAACGGATCTAGTTTGCAAATATATAATCTCTTAAAAAATGAAGAACATATAACGAAAACCAAACATTTTGGTTGTTCAATGTAGAATGGATGAATCTTTGTGTCACGAGGTGTTACCTATCCTCTATAAGTGATCCACACCAAAGAGAAGCTTCAATCGATGTCCATGAGCATGCCCCTTCGTTCTCCTTGTATCAACTATGTAAGATCTAATCCAACACTTGGAAATATTCTTGATTTTTCTCAAAAACCAATTTTTCTCTCTAGAAAGCCAAAGGGATTAGAGGCAAGAATGAGAGAGCCAACCCCAAACCCTAGTCAAACTAGGGATTTATAGAAAACCCAAGCATGTCTTGGACATGCTGGGCCTTAGCCCAGCCCATTGCTGTTTTTCACCTTGTTTTTCTTTTTTCTCATTTTGTCGACATCTCGTGGACTTTTTTGCAAGTGCTAGCTTGCCCCAAAAATCCACAAATTCTTCCGGGCCTCAAAAACATTTTTTGATCCCACTGAATTTTCATGAAACTTCTCTTTGTTTGTGTGACCTTATAGGTTCACTATAAAGATGGCAAAGGGCAATTTATAGAATCCTACTCCTAATAAAAACTCTTTGATTATGATCCATAATTTATTTCATCTCATGACAAAAAATTAATATCTTACCCTTAGACCAAGATTGACGTCTAGTAACGTATCATGACCCCCATATCATAATAAAATGCAAATGACACTTCTGATGAACCTTTCCATGCCAAGTTTTAGTGCTATTCGATCCCTCTATCATAGTGCCCCGGTATGGTCTAAAAGTATGGTAAAATGTCAAACTTCTAATAACCAACTTTGTGTGTACGAATGTTAGGTCCACAACTCATATAGTCGAATTATAACACTTATTAATTCTCACCTATCCGCGTTGGCCAACGACTTTTCGAGTTGTAACTTCATCATTCACATAGGGCATATACCTTTTTAAAACTTACTAAGGTCGATAGATTCCATCTTGCGTACTCACATATCTTCGTATGATTCAGATCATACTCAATAACCACCCTATTAAGGACCCATCTTATTGGACCTCGTATAGTGGCATCAAAACATGACACTCCTCATACAAGATAACTGTGATAATTAGCATCTGTCGCCACATAGAACTCCCAATTAACATTTAGTAAGAATTACCATATGAGTGTTTTCAAGTTAGGTCATTCAGTGAACTCATTCACCAATGAGCACCTACACACTTGCATTAGTGTCACTACACAAGTAATCAATGAGCATACATATTGTGTACCGGTCTTGACGGTACTATAGAGGCCCCCCTCTTTACAAGCATGCATATTATGTACCGGTCTTGACGGTACTATAGAGGCCCCACTTTATAGTCCTATGACCAGGAATAGTTTAAGAATGAAACGTCAGTCATTCAATCTCATTTGTATGATCTCATCATAACCCGATTGACATTGCTACATTCTTTGGGATTCATCTAAATAGTAAAAACATAAAGATGAACGTATTGCCACGTATTAAAAGATAAATACTGATATTAATCAAAATATGTCCAAGATTAATTAGAAATGCAGCCAACTCACAACTCTTATTATTGGCTCCCAAGTTACAACTCTGTCAAGTAGGAGTGTAGCTTAACTCGAATGTCCCTTCTTATATCTTCTCTTTGATGACATGCCTGTCAATCTCCACATGTTTTGTCTAGTCATGATGAACCGAAATTTTTGCAATACTCATAGCCGATTGGTTATCACACAATACTTATATTGGCTCGGTCATAAGTATTTGTAGTTCTTGAACTAGCCTTCTTAGCAATATTCTTTCACAAAATCCTTGAGTCATAGCTCTAAGCTCAGCCTCCGCATTGCTCCTAGAGACAACATTTTGTTTCTTGCTGCGCCAAGTAACTAGATTTCCCCACACAAAAGAACAATATCTAGAGGTTGATCTTCTATCTAGGATTGAAATCATCATCACTATACATTTTTATCCCTCAGTCTGCCTTTTTCCTGAACATTAATCCCTTGTCTGAAGTTAATTTTAAGTACCTTAGGATGCGATAAACTACTTCCAAATGCTCTTCTTTGGGATCATTTATGAATTGACTTACAATGCTCACTAAAAAGCCTATATCCGGTCTAGTATGTGACAACTAAATGAGCTTTCCCACCAACCTTTGATATCTCTCTTTGTCAACTGGCATGCTTTATTTCTCACTGTCTAATTTTGTCGTAGATTCCATAAGAGTATCTACCGATTTGCAACCTAACATCCCTGTCTCATTTAAGAGATCTAGAATATACCTTCTTTGGGAGACTGAAATCCCTTCTTTGAACCTTACAACTCCCATGCCTAAGAAGTATCTTAGACTTTAGTTCCTTAATCTCAAATTCCCTTGCAAGTACTTCTTTGAGATTTTTTATTTCAATGATATCATTTCCCGTAACAATGATATCATCCACATATACAATAAGAATAGATATTTTACCTTCCAAGGAATGCTTGATGAATAAGGTGTGGTCTACTTGGCATTGATTTATCCATGCTTCTTGACTGCCCTTGTAAATCTCTCAAACCAGGCTCTCGGGGACTGTTTAAGTCCATAGAGTGATCTCCTTACCTTGCATACTTTGTTTCTTGTAAGCTTAGTTTAAAATCCATGGAGAATTTCAATGTAAACTTCCTCTTCTAGATCTCCATTTAGGAATGCATTCTTTACATCTAACTAGTGCAAAGACCAATACAAATTTGTTGCTAGGGACAGCAACACTCTGATGGTATTTAGCTTTGCCACAGGGGGTAAATGCTTCTTGGTAATCAATACCATAGAATTGGGTAAATCCCTTTGCCACTAGTCTGGTTTTAAACCTGTTAATCCTTCCATCCTCCCTGTATTTTACTGTAAAAACCCATTTGCAAACCACAAGATTCTTTCCAAGAGGTAAATCAGAGATATCCCATGTCTCATTTTTTTCCAAAGCTTTGATTTCCTCAAGGACAACTTCCCTCCACTTAGGATGTTGAAAAGCTTCCTAAATAGTGTTGGGAACCTGCACTTTATCCACATTTAAAACAAATGTGTTGAATTTGGGTGAGAGACCCTTGTATGAGATATAGTTCTATATAGGATGTTGTGTGCATGATCTTACTCCCTTTCTCAAGGCAATGGGCCAATGCAAATCCTCATCATCAATAGAAGTAGTATTAGAATCCTCACCAGTGGTTGTATTCCCTTCCCCTTATTATCACCAGATCTGAATTTGGGTTAGCTTCTCGATCAGTCCTAAGGCATGTTTGGTCCTTACTTTCCTTATGTTGAGACTGTCTCCGAGAATAAACTTGAAATTCCTTGGTAGGAGAAGGAGAATGGCTGATTTTGGAATTAGAGTCTGGTTCCTCAGGTTGCTGGTTATTGGCAGGGAGCTGGTTATCTGTAGGGAGAGATAGAATATCCCAAAACTGGTATTCTAAAGTGTTATTTTAATTGTTTTGAGCAGTCTCCCCCTAAATATCAAATTTGGGATAATATGGCAGATGTTCAGAAAAGGTTACATCCATAGAGGTGAAGAATTTCTGAAGCTCGGGAGAGTAGCATTTGTAACTTTTTTGATGAGGAGAGTAGCCTAGGAAGATGCATTTGATGGACTTAGGATCAAGCTTGCTTCTAAGGTGGTCGTGAACATGAATAAATGCACAAACAACCAAAAATTTTTAGAGGAATTTGTGAAAGAATCGAGTGTGAGGAGAGGATGTGAGGAGAAGTTGACTAGGAATTTGATGCTTTAGGATGCGTGAGGGCATTCTATTTGTAAGGTATGTGGCCGTAAGAATGGCCTCACCCCAAAAATGTTTCGGAACATTAGTAGAAAACAATAAGGATCTTGCCACTTCTAATAGGTGTCGGTTCTTCCGATCAGCAACCTCATTTTGTTGGGGAGTAATGACACATGAGCTTTGATGTATAATGCCTTGTTGGGAGAGATAATAACCAAGAATAGAATTGAAGTATTCTTTGCCATCATCGGTCCTTAGGATCTGAATTTTGGCATTAAATTGATGTTGTATAATTGAATGAAGGTTTTGAAAATAGGACCAGCTTCAGATTTATCTTTCATAAGAAACACCCAAATGAAGCAAGTATGATCATCAATAAAAGATATGAACCAATGAGCCCCTGTAATGTTTTTAACCCTCGAAGGCCCCCACACATTACTATGAATCAAAGAAAAAGGGTAAGATGGAGTATAGGTTTGATTGGGATAAGTGTTTCAAATATGTTTAGAGAATTAACAGATTTCACATTGCAACATATGTGGGTCTTGATTCTCAAATAATGAGGGAAACAGTTTTCGAAGGGAAACAAAATTAGGATGTCCTAGTCTATAGTGCCATAACATGATTGCACTATTATTGTTAGAATGAAAATTAGAGAGACAAATAGAGGGTTTAATGAAGGAACCATTGCTGAAATGAGAAAGCTTATTTTTGGAAGTAGTCCCTTGGAGGATGTAGAGTCCCAAACATGCCTCAGCACTGCCAATTGTCTTCCATGAAATCTGATCTTGAAATTCACACTTATTTTTGTGAGAATTTAATCACACAATCATGATAAGCAGACAACTTACTAACCAATAATAGGTTGCAATCTAGATTTGGCACCAAAAGTACATAATTTAAGGTAAGGTTTGTAGATATAGCCACTAAACCTATTCCAATGAGCCGTCAGCAATTCTTACCATCCAATATTGCTTGCATGGTTGAAATCTAGTTAATAGGTTAGTATCTCCAGTTATGTGATTTGAAGCCCCTGAATCAACAACCCATATAGCAAAAAAATTACTCTTAGCAGTCAAGGCATGAAAGTTGTTACCTTTATGGGCTATAGAACCGAATGCCAATGTAGGAGACTGAGAAATCTATGTCTTGCCAAACATATTTTGAAGCCATTTCATTTGTTCTTTGCTAAATAGGTTGGGTGATGGAGTTGTTGTGGTTTCCTTTGCAGAGGCTAGGGTACCTCTACTCTTCCTTTCATGTGTAGGCTTCCCATGGATTTCCCAACAAGTGTCCTTAGTGTGGCCTATCTTGTGACAATGGTCACACCAAAGACACCCTTTCTTTTGTTTAGCTGAAGTTTGATGGCTTCCCTGGGTGATTAAGGCTGATTGCTCCAAGGTCGAGTCTGTATGCTTCAGCATGACTTTCATCCGGCTTTCCTCCCTTCAAACTTTTGCAAACGCTTCTCTAAGACTTGGCAGAGGCTTTGTACCAAGGATTCTCCCTCTCACTCCATCTAGGTTTTTATTCAAACCTATGAGAAACTTGTATAGTCTCTTCTTTTCCACAATCTATTTATACCTTACTGAATCATCTGTACATTTCCATTGGATAGTATCATACTTATCCAATTGAAGCCAATACTTGTTTAGGGAGTTAAAATATTGTGTAACATGAGAATCTCCTTGCTTTAGATCATCAAGCATGCTCTCTATCTCAAATAATTTAGAGGTATTCTCAATAAGTGAGTAGGTTTCCCTAGCAGCCACCCAAATCTCTTGTGCAGAGTCATAAAGAAGAAAATTCTCACCTATTTCATTTTGTCATAGAGTTGATGAGCCAAGACATCACCATATTATTTTCGGACTTCCAAGCTTTGAATCCTAGTTCTTCTTCTCCCGATTTGATTGTGGCTCTTGTTAAGTAATCATCTTTTCCCTTGCGCATATAAACATCAACACTAATTGTGACCATTGAAGATAGTTTTGACCATTTAGTTTGTGTCCCGTAATGGTGAACATGTTGTTGTTGTCAATGGTTCCAGGGTTGCTATTTGGTAGGGGAAAGATCTTGGAGGATTAGTTGCTTTTGTCGGCCATTGTGATTCACGGCAAGACTGGCAGATACGGGTAGAAGGAGACTGGATTATGCAGCGGCAAATCCCTTAGGTTTGATAACATGAAAAAATCCTGCTCTAATACCATGTAGAAAATATTTAGGAGAAAGGAAATTCACCGCTTCTTCATTCGTGCATGGGACGTATGTATATACAAAAGACATCTACCTCCTATAGAAGTCTATTCTATTTACAAGATATCTAAGTTAATTTAAAATACAAACTAGCTATCTCTATGTCACAGCTGGTCCGAGACAATGGTCGGCTTTCTAATTCCGATAGGTTAGAAAGCTTAAAACAGCGCAAGAACAGAGAGGTAGAAGGGGGAAGGATACGTTAGAAAGAGAGTTAGTGAGAGAGAGAGAGTTTGGGAGAGAGATTTCGTATTCAATTCATTCATAATCCCCCAAGATAGCCTTTGGAAGAAGATATACCCAGCCGTGGGAGATAGGTCCGCTGTAGCAAATCCTACTCCCTAATTCTGTTACAACCAACCCTTTTGTCTTTTTCCTAGCCACTATGTGTGGGGCCTAGGGCTAACAACTTCTTAACAGAAAATGACAGCATAAAATCTAACAATTACAGTAGCAAAATGAAATAACATGAAGTTACAGCAATAAGGAAATTCAGAATAGGTAAATGGAATCCTTCTCGTGACAATTCTCTCCCCCTAACAAATTTCTTGTCCTCAAGAAATCATAAGGAGGCTGGCAGCTCTCGGAAATTGCTTGAGTAAGTCGGGCAAGTATTCCCATGAATTGTTCTCAGCCGTCCCTTCCTTCCATTTCATTAACACTTGCATGAGTAGGGCTCCCTGATTGTAGATTACCCTCCTATCTAATATGGCCTCCGGTTCTTCTCTTCTATTTTCTTCTCTAGGAAGGGAGGGTAGTGTTGCCTCCACCAGCTCAGTTCCTACTACTTTCTTCAAGAGTGAGACGTGAAAAACCGAGTGAATTTGGGATTCTTCCGAAAGTTGCAATTTGTAGGCCACATTTCCCACCCTAGCCACAATAGTAAAGGGTCCAAAGTACCGGGGGCTGAGTTTTGATACTTGCCCTCGTGTAATATATTTGATATGGGAGTGTTTCAGCCTCAAGTATACCTTCTCTCCCACTGTAAACTCTCGATCGCTCCTCTTCCGATCAGCTACTTGCTTCATTCGATTTTGGGCGGATGGTAATTCTTGTTTCAGTTGTCGTAGTACCTCTCTCCTTTGCTGTAAGTATTCCTCCACTGCGGCTGCAGAGGTATGATTCCCTAAAGCTGGTAAGAGAGGTGGCTTATACCCAAAGAGAGCCTCGAAGGGTGACATTTTGAGGGAGGAGTGGTGGCTTGAATTATACCACCACTGGACTAGAGTCAGCCACCTATGCCAAGTCTTGGTTTGTAGGATACATGCACACCTTAAATAGGTTTCCAAACTTTGATGCACCCTCTCGGTTTGGCCATCCGATTGAGGGTGGTAAGCTATGGACATATTCAACTTAATTCCCAGTGCCTTCATAAGTTCTTGCCACAATAGGCTTGTAAAAATCTTATCACGATCAGAGATTATCGTTTTAGGGACCCCATGTATGGCTATCACTTGATCCAAAAAGACCCGAGCCACTTCTTTGGCGGTGTAAGGATGGGCCAGCCCTATAAAGTGGGCAAACTTGGTTAGCCGGTCTACCACTACCAAGATGCTATCCTTCCCTTTCGATCTTGGTAACCCTTCAATAAAATCCATTGAGACACTCGTCCAAGCATGTTCGGGAATTGGCGGAGGCTGCAATAGTCCCGGGTATGCGGTATTTTCATACTTGCATCTCTTGCAAATGTCACAAGCCAACACAAACTCCTTTACTTCTGTTCTCAACCTCTGCCAGTGGAATAGCTATTTTACCCGAAGGTATGTATTTTGAATTCCAGAATGTCCTCCCAATGGAGATTCATGTAGGGCGTGCAAAATTTTTCTCTTGAGGTCAACACAATCACCTACCACAATTCGGCCTTCATATCTTAGCAACCCATCCACCAAAGTATACCCTTCACATTCTTCTGATCCCACCACCACTCTTTCCAGCACTTTCTTCACTTTCTCGTCACCCTCATAGCTTTATATTACCTCAAGGCACCAATCTAGAATTACAGCAGTCATGGCTGCATTATTGCCTTCTTCATAACATCTGGATAGGGCATCTGCGGCCCTATTTTCCTTACCCTTCCGGTACTGGATTGAGTAGTCCAATCCCATCAGCTTAGCCATCCCCTTTTTCTGTAGCTGGGTTTGAAGTTTCTGTTGTAATAGGAACTTCAAACTTTCATGATAGGTTTTAATCACAAATCTACCTCCTTCTAAGTAGTGTCTCCATCTATCCACCGCCATTAAAACAGCAATGAATTCCTTCTCGTATATGCTGAGCCCTTGGTGTTTTGGGCTCAAGGCTTGGCTAAGGAAAGCCAACAGCCTCCCATTTTGCACTAAGACTGCACCAATACCAGTCCCACTTGCATCCGTCTCCAGCACAAAAGGTTTAGTGAAATCTAGCAGCCCTAGTATCGGCACCTTGCTCATGGCTTCTTTCAGCCTCTCGAAGGCTTCCTCTGCTGCAATTCCCCAGCTGAATCCTCCTTTCTTAAGCAGCTCGGTGAGAGGTTTGCTAATGGTTCCGTAGTCCTGCACAAACCGGCGGTAATAACCGATTAACCCTAGAAATCCTCTTAGAAACCTCACCGAGGTCGGTTTTGGCCAAGACATCATAGCTTCTACCTTCTTTGGATCGGTGCTCACCCCTTCCTTGGAGATAATGTGTCCCAAATACTCTACCTATCCTTGTCCAAATGCACACTTAGATTTCTTAATAAAAAGCTGATTAGATTTGAGGATGTCAAGGGTGATTTTAAGGTGAGTCAAGTGTTGATCAAAGGTAGAGTTATAGACAAGTATGTCATCAAAGAATACAAGTATAAATTTTCAAAGATATGGCTCAAAAATTCTGTTCATGAGGGATTGGAAAGTAGCTGGGGCATTGGTGAGCCCAAATGGCATCACCAAGAATTCAAAATGCCCATGGTGTGTCCTAAAAGCCGTTTTGTAGATGTCCTCGGGTTTCATCCTAATTTGATGATACCCGGAACGTAAATCCAGCTTAGAAAAGTAGCGGGCATGGTGCAGTTCATCCAAGAGGTCCTCCACCAAGGGTATAGGGAATTTATCTTTGATAGTTATGGCATTAAGCTGTCGATAGTCCACACAAAATCGCCATGAACCATCTTTCTTTTTAACTAGTAGGACGGGAGAAGCGAAAGGACTTTGGCTAGGTCGAATGGTTGCTTGTTGAAGCATCTCTCTAACCATCTTTTCAATCTCATTATTTTGGATTGGGGGATAACGACAGGACCTACTGTTGATTAGTTCTACATTTGGTTTTAGATGAATTGAGTGGTCAAACAGTCTGGCTAGGGGCAGGGATTTAGGCTCAGCAAATAGATCCTCATAACCAACCATCAATTTATTAATAATTTCTAAGTAGTGTACTTGGTCGGGGCTCCCCTGGGGTGTGCTGACGGTTAGGCCGAACTCCCCTTGCATCATTGGATCCTCTACTCCTTCGATGGCCACCATTGAAAAGAAGTGTGCCAGCTGATTCCATCTTCCTTTGAATACCTTCTATAACCTTTTTCCAGAGATCATCTGGCAGGATCCAATCTCCTTATTACCCGATAATGTCATCATCTTCCCTTCCTTCTCAAAAGATACCTCCATTTTGTTGAAATCAAAGCTGATAGGGCTTACCCCCTTTATCCAATCTACACCCAGAACCACGTCACATCCCCCCAATTGTAGCAGTCTCAAATCTGCTTCGAATTTTTCTCCCTGCATCTTCCAACAGAACCCATTGCAAGATGACCTGTTCAACACCTTTTGGCCATTGGCCACTGTAACACTCAAGGGAGGTGTTCCCGAGAGTGAACACTTCATTCGCCTGGCCGTGCTTTCATCTAGAAAGTTGTGGGTACTCCCACTGTCGATTAGGATCATGAGACCTCCTTCCGGGGCTTGTCCTTCCACTTTAATGATTTTGTTGTTAGCTACTCCCTTCAAGGCATGAATGGAAATCTCACCATTATCTTCTACCTCCATGATCTCACAATCCTCTTCCTCTGCTACTCCTTCTTCCTGTTCTTCATTTCCTTCCAATAGAAGAATCTGCCTTCTGCACTGGTGTCCAACGTGGTACTTATCCCCACAGCGGAAACACAGGCCAGCTAACCTCCTCTGCTCCCTTAATTGATCCCCAAACGGTGCCGAGCCCGAGCCCATTCCACCCCTGTTACCACTGTTAACCCTTGCTGGATCTCTACCATACCCCTTACCTCCCACATTAGAGGCTCCTGTCACCATTCCCCTGGTTTGTTGCCTCTGTTTTTTTAGTAAAGCCTCTACTGCTAGCTCTTGTAAACGAGCACTCTCCGCTGCTTGTTCTACCGTGCGAGGTCTCAACACCTTAACCATCGGTCTCAGCTCCTCGTTAAGCCCACTTAAGTAGCTAGACACAAAGTAGGTTTCTGATAGATGCGGGTTGTGCTGGAGCATGAGTGATCTTAATTCCTCAAAGCACAACTGATAGGATTCCACACTCCCATTCTATTTAAGTTTGTTGAACTCTTCTATGATATCCACCATGCTCCTTTCCCCAAACCTTTCACACAACTTCTCCGAAAATTCAGCCCAAGTATAGTCTCTTCTCCGCCTTATGCATCCTTGATACCACGCATCAACTACCTTATTAAAGTAAGCTAATGCTAGTGGCAACCTCTGTTCGTCGAGTATGTTATACCAATCGAACATTCTCTCACATTTTCGTAGCCACCATCTGGGATTCGCTCCATCAAATGTGGGAATGTCTACTCGAGGCATGGGGAATCCTGGTTGGTGGATATTACCCATGCCATTTCCTTCCCCGGGAAGTAACTCCTCCGGCTCATTCTCGGGTTCACCCTCGATTCCCACCGCATCTTGTCTATCAGCTCCTCGATTTCTTTGAAGAATCAGTTCCATTCTCTCCCTAGGAGGAAATTCAAGAGAAATACTTACTCGGTTCTGTCGTCCAAACATCAACATAAACTGCTGCATTTGAGCAGTCAGATCCTCTCGCACCCGCATTATGGAGCCTTCAAGTCTTCGTTCCAGTCCTTCCATGGAACTTTCCACCTTCCGATCCATTGTCGCAATCGCTTCGTGACTCCGATTAGCTCCTAACTCCAACTGTTCCATACGGTTATTGGTGTCGGCTAAAGTCGAGCTAAACTGTTGCACCTACGTCTCCAAGACCTTCATCCGGGATCCCTCCGCCATTGACTTAATCTTAGCTCGGCCGAGGATGGTGTCTCTGATACCAAATTATCACGGCTGGTCCAAGACAATGGTCGGCTTTCTAATTCCGATAGGTTAGAAAGCTTAAAGCAGCGCAAGAACAGAGAAGTAGAAGGGGGAAGGATACGTTAGAGAGAGAGAGAGTTAGTGAGAGAGAGAGAGAGAGAGAGAGAGAGATTCCATATTCAATTCATTCATAATCCCCCAAGATAGCCTTTAGAAGAAGATATACCCAACCGTGGGAGATAGGTCCGCTGTAGCAGATCCTACTCCCTAATTCTGTTACAACCAACCCTTTTGTCTTTTTCCTAGCCACTATGTGTGGGGCCTAGGGCTAACAACTTCTTAACAGAAAATGACAGCATAAAATCTAACAATTATAGCAGCAAAAAGAAATAACATGAAGTTACAGCAATAAGGAAAATTCAGAATAGGTAAATGGAATCTTTCTCGTGACACTCTAAATTTTAGGAATATAATTTAAACTAAATTATCCTTTATCTCTAACTTCCCTAAGATTTCGGATCCTTATCCTGCACCATTCTCGGCCTGCTAGCCTCTTGATCTCTTAATTCCAAACCATGCAAGGCATCACCCATACAGTACAAGTTGCAGTAGAGTTGAAAGATGCAAACCAAACAACACCATAACACATGGACGTGTCATGACTCATGAGTTGTGCTTGGTGCCCATGTGTGTCTTACTTGGCATGCCTTTAATTAGATCGATGCCCGTGCCAGCAACATTTATAAAGGTCGTTGGAAATGCTGCTAGTAACTTTATTACTCTTTTAGTAACATATATGTATTCAATTTTAATAATTATATATTTAAGTGATTTATTTAATTAATTTTTACAAATATATATTTAATGCAGCTTTGTGGTGGACAGATTGGACTTTCTCGGATATATTATCTCTGCAAATGGAATAGAAGTTGATCCATAGAAGACTGAAGCTATAACTAGCTGGCCTACTTCCAAAATTGTTACAGAGGTAAGAAGCTTCCATGGTTTAGCAACCTTTTACAGGAGGTTTATAAAAAATTTCAGTACCAAGCCTTACCAGATTTTGACAAACTCTTTGAAGTTAATTTGAGATGCATCAAAGATTGGAGTTGGAGCTACTGTGAGTCAGGAAGAAAGACCAGTGGCTTATTTCACTGGAAAAAGGCTGGGCAAAATTACTACACATATGACCTAGAGTTATATGCTATTGTTCAAGTATATGGAACAAATTCAAATCAGATTGTTGATCTAATAGATGTATCCAATCAGCATAGGGTCAGTGATAGCGTGGTTGCTTATGCTAAGAATTTGAAAGAGGTTCAAGAAGTTAGACAAAGGCTTGAAAATGTGAACCATCATTACAAAGCAACAGCTGATCAGCAGCATAGGAGGTATAAGGAGTATCAAGTGGGTGATTGGGTTATGACTTTCCTTAAAAAAGAAAGGCTTCCAGCACATATGTAACACAAGTTAAAGAGTATAACGATTTGGCAATGCAAAAGTCTATGCAAGTCCGGTGAAAATGCCTATGAAGTTGAGCTTCCTCAAGACCTCGATATATCATCAACTTTTTTAATGTGGCAGATCTATATCCTTTCCATGGCAATTTACAAATTGAAATGCAGGATGTTGAGTGTAAGAGTCCATCTCAAATAGTTCCTAGCAGAGAAGGAAGGATCCAGACTGTTATGCATGTGTGGGAGGTTAAGACGAGAGCGGGAAATTATTTCAGATTTCTGGTAAAATGGGCTGGCAAATCTGATTATGGATTAGCAAAAAGGATTTCATTAAAATAGATCCAGAAATGTTCCAAGCAGCCAAGTTGACAACTCGCTTGGGGGCAACTTCTTTCTAAGATGGGGGGGAATGATGCAAACCTCTACATAATTTTGATTTTCATGTGTTTTCTTTAATTGGGTGTTAGGGCTATTTTGGTCATTTTCAGCTTTTAGGGTATATTTTGGTGCAATTTTGTTGTGGGGGGTTTTTTTGTAAGACCTAGTGTTTTGTTGGGGTTCCTAAAAGATCAGTGAATTTTAGGTTTTATGGAATTTTTTCAGCATTTTGAAGACAGAAATCTCTACAGCATTTCAGCTCCAAACCAGCCAGGGTTTTGAAGATTTGGAGGCTTGGGTTTTGAGGATTCGACCCTGCAGTGCCTACCAATCCCCCCAGCACTGCCATAGGCGCAAGAGGCTAGCAATGAGCTGCTGCTACTTTGCTGTTCTAGGTCTAAAAACGTGTGATTTCAGTTGTTTCAGTGTTTTATTTGCTGTCCATTGTTTCAACACTGCATCCTTGTGTTTTTTGCTATTTTGCTGTCCCTATTTGCATCACTTGATAGGCTAGACCACAAGGACCTAGTTGGTGGGTCCGTTAAGGCACAGCAGGTAGACTGGACACAGCCATATGGGTTTGTTGGGCCGCTCCTTTGAAATTTTTGGCACAACATGACACTGTAATGAGCCTGCAAGAAACAGGCAACTATACTGTGGGTCAACCTTCAAATGAACCAGGTTATGCCATTTGACACCTCTACATATAACTTACTCTATCTAGTGGTATTAAAGGTTATGATGATGATGGAAATTGTAACTAATATGTTTCAGTCTTGTTAAAAGAAAATCTCTCTACCTCATCCCTAAGATTTAGTAACAAATATGAAAAGTGATCTTTTTGACTTATGAGTGCTCTTGATTACATTTTGTAAAACCTTTCTGAATAAAACAAAGCCAGCCATTAATGTGTTTGATTCTCTCATGAAACAAGGTAAAATTAAGATCAATATTGAGTGTTGTCCAAATTTCACTAATCAATTCCATATCAATGTTCAACTTCAAACTCTTTCAAGATATGAACTCATAAGCGGTAAGTGCTATAACTCTATATTCAGTTTGAGCACTAGACCAAGCTAACACTATCTACTTCTTATTCTTCCATGATACTAAATTATCCTTAAAAAAGGTACAAGGTGTAATAGGCATTCTATTGAGAATCTACCCACTTAGCATATGTGCATCTCTGAAATAGTGTAAAGACATTAGCTTGATAGAAATGATAATAACATTTGTAGTAAATTATAATGTAATAATCCAATTGACTAATAACATTTGTAGTAAAATATATATCCACTGTGGCAACATTCAAATAATCCAATTTCCTAACTAGTCTCGTATCAACTTCACTCATTTAATAGATAACTTTTATCTATTACAATCTTGGTATTTGGATCAATAAGCATATCAACAAGTTTGAGTCCTTATCAATAGGCTTGAATCCTAACTTCCATATCTCCAACAATAAATCAAGAACATACTTGTGCTAAAAAAGGGCAATATCAAGGCTAGACATAACCAAAATGCAAAGAAGTACTTCAAGGTCCTAGATCCTTAGTGTGAAAATTATAATGTAATGATTTCAACTAAGTTACCCCCTCGGCATCAACACCAGCAACCACAATATCATCTACTAGAATGACAACTATATTCTACCATCCTTTTGGAATTACCATAAAAAGAGAACAATAAAGACATATTTGGAAACCACTTTAATTCATGTGAGGACTGATTCAATCTAGATACCAGTCAGCACTACTCTTAAGCAATGAATCATGGACATTGCTTCCTGCAAACTTCTTTTTTAAGACCCATATACAAGAATATGTTCTTAATGGCAAGTCAATGAAGAGACCAATGAAACATCGAGTTAGAGAAATCACAAGACAAACAATTATGGGTATAGCCCTCAGCCACCAAATAAGCTTTTAACCTATCCTCTAAGCCAAGCAAGCTTTTTAACTTGAGCGAGGGTGTTTGGGTGATGGGGCCGGCAATGGCAGATAACCTTTAGAGTTAATGGTGGTAGGCAAACCCTGTTAGTGGGACACATTGGTCCATACAAGCGCTCCACGGAGATTTATTTTATCACAGCCCATGTACATGGCCATGACCCCATATGACTCTGAAACATGTTAGGAACACGAACAAACAATATCACACGACGATGAACAGCTACAAATAATTGAACAACTCCAATACCATGCTTTACCAAAAAAATTTAGATTGTTACACCAACCAACTAGGGCTAGCTGTGATTATATTTATACCAAAATAATGGGTAGAATTTACAGATACACACGTACATTATAATCCAATGTATAAATACCTCATTAACACAATTATTCAAATAAACGTCAAACGTTAGATTTGTGACATATAACTCACAAAAGGACAAGCACATAGAAGAGCTAAAAACAAAGCCAAGATTAAATATGGGTAGGTATACTTACCTGATACATTATAGATTGTTAAACTATCAATTTGTAGGACGCACAGAACAGCTTCACACATATTGCCCAGGCGAGACCAGCATGCCTGAAATTTTTGTTGAAGCTTGTGTGAAATAATTCCAATGTAACAGAATGAGAGAAAATTATAAACAAGACAATTACATAATAGACGGAAGTTCTGATCAAGGTAAGCACTCAGGTGCAGTTTATAATTAAACATTGAAACTCAGATTCAAATTCAGTCAGAAAAGTAATTTTAATAAACCAGACAGAACTCTGTAGCCATTTTTTTCTATTTTCATTTGAAAAGAACAGGGATAAAATGCTGCGATAACTATTTGATTTAAAAGACTAGAGATTCAGAGCCAAAAGTTTGGAAAAAAAAAAACACTGCTAACCACTGATTACATGGCCGTAGATTACAAATATATAATCCAATGACATAAAGGACAAAGACTTATGCCAAAAATGAAGTATCAAGAATAAGTTAACAGCATATACGTTTCTAATTGAACCTAGATTAGTTAACTACCATGATGACCGGGGAAGGTGAGGTAAATCTCTTATAAACTCGTGAGCCTGTAGTCCATATTATCCTGTAAAAAAAATATAAATAGATAATAAGCAGATGCATACATAATAATACCAACAAGTCCAGTGAAAACATACCCAAAAAGGAAAGTTAAAAGAAACGCTGGAGAAGTATGTGAAGCACGTTTTAAAGCAAAATTTAGAAATCAATACGCGTAAAATAAATGTAATATGAAAACCCTCTTTTCCTTGTACAGTCGAAAGTTGAAAAAACAAAAAAAAAGTTTACAATACGGTCTATTGGAACTCGTGAATTCGGACTGAGCAAACACGCTAGGAGCTTGAAGCCCCCTGCCTTCAAGAAATCGAATGGCCACAAACCACTAGAACGAAGGACCAATACTGGAGTCTGGAGCAAGAGAATTACCGATTCCCTCGAATGAAAAGCTCGTGATCGCCGCGGAGTTCACCGGAGGGAAACTCGTCGGAGTCGTCGGAGCCGTCTCTTTGGCGGACGATTTCGGGGTCGAAGAGTAGGTAACTGTACTTGTCGACGGGAACATTGTCGGAGGGCTTTCCGTCGAGGGCTTCGGCGACTAAGCCGAAGGGTTTGAACTCGCCGAGGACCGTGAGGCGGCGAACCCCTGATGACATGGTGGCGTGGATTCAATTGTCGTTGGAGATAGAGTCGATTGGATCGAAGGAGAAGAAAGGAATGGAAATGG
Source organism: Diospyros lotus (assembly GCF_014633365.1). NCBI lineage: Eukaryota > Viridiplantae > Streptophyta > Magnoliopsida > Ericales > Ebenaceae > Diospyros > Diospyros lotus. The sequence goes on from NC_068340.1 coordinate 35,503,100, forward strand.
AGATGAAGCAGGGGGACTGTTTATGTCTCCCGCCCTTTTTGTGTATTTGACTGTGCGTGGCCGAGAAGAGACCCTCCGTCAAACTTAAAACCCTAGTCATGATGAAGCCTTGGCTTTGTCTCCGCTTTTTTTCTGTTTTTCTCCAGCCAGGACATTGCATTTGCTGGTCTAATTGTTAAAAATATTTTTAAAAATAATAATTCTCAAAATACAACCTTTTGAACAATTTGACCACCAGGGCTTTGTTTTTTCAAAAAATTATTGTCTATAAGGGTGCTATTCGTCTGTATCTAATTAAAATTGATTTTATCGAAAAAGCTAGAACAAATAAGAAAGGGAGTGGATCGAAATAATTTAAATCAATACAACTCTTTTAAGTTAACATTTGACAATTTGAAATATGAAAAAGAAGAGATAGATAGTGAGTTAATGGATGACATATGAGAATGCGAATTGATAAATAGAGAAAGAGAGTCGGCACCTTAAGTGATGCGAGGGGATTTAAAATAAATGACAAATCAACAATGACAACATTAATAATAATGAACAAAGGGATAAGACATTGGCGATGGGAGAGACTATGCTCCACGTGAGTAAATATGCCAATTGGGAGCAATCATTATAGTTCTACCTAACTGATTACGGTGGTAAGATTCGTTCTATAGGACTCGATGGACTTATCGAATGCCTTACATAAAAGGGGTGAAATGACAAAATTACCCTCGCCCACTTTGTAATTTTGTAAAGTAGGTCACTGTTGCTCTCTCTATGCTCGCTTGTCTCCCTTCCATGGTTGTCGCCTTGTCGCTACCATGGCCTCGTCATCGTGCCTCGCTACCATGCTGTCGTCGCCTTGCCTCTACTGCCATCGCCTCGCCTAGCCAACCATCATTGCATCTTAGCGAGACGACGATGGCAGCGAGGAGATGACAGCATGGCAACTAGGCACGACAGCGAGGCGAGAGCAACAGCGATGTGGTAGGCATGGAATGGAGATGAGGGAGCAGGGATAGAGCAACAATGGCCCGCTTTGCAAATTTGCAAAATAGGCAAGGGTAATTTCATCTTTTTGCCCCTCATTCAGTAACCCAGTCGATAAGCCCATCGGTCTCTCTAGACTTTTCCGTGATGGTAATGATATCGAGAAACAATAGTATGAAAAGTAACCATTTTAAGCGATAAATTTAATATACACTTACAGAACTTTAAATTGTTACTATTCACTCACTAGATTTTAAATTGTTACTACTTGCTGAACTTTACTTAACATCAATCATCCATCACTCGTTCTAATTTCGTCAAATCTTTCAAACGAAAAATGCTCACATGGCTAATGAAATTCGACATGGCAAAGGTAAATTTAACATACACTTGTTGAATTTAAAAAATGTAATTACTTACTTACTGAATTTTAAATTATTATTACTTGCTCACTTAATTTTGCTTAGCATCAACCATCTATCATCAATTACATTATCGTATGATCTTAAAACACTCGTTACATCATCACCTAATCTTGAAACATATTAAAATCTTATTATATGCATTTGAGATCACTTGCTTCTCAAACCATAAACCACAAACTAAACCAATTATTCAAATAAAAAAAAATTTGATGTAAATTATAAGTTAAAAAAAAAATCTCCTTAAATTTGTTACCTCCGTTACAAATCAAAAGTTACAATTTTTGTAATCAATTTTTTAACTTTTGGTCTTATTATTGAATACATTTTTGTGAATTTGATTGTTCGTAATAAAGGTATAAAATCTAAGCAGACCTTCTGGTTTGCATAAATAGTTTTTTTAATTTGAATCATTAGTTTAGTTTGTAACTTCTAGTTTTGAGAAATAAATGATCTCAAATGCATACAATAAACTTTTAATATGTTTTAAGATCATATAGTGATATAGCGAGTGTTTCAATATTAGACGGTGATGTAATGGGTTATAAATAGTTGACGTTAAGTAAAGTTCAATAAACAAATAGTAACAATTCAAAATTTAGTAAATAAATAATTATATTTTTAAAGTTCAATAAATGTATATTAAATTTACTTTTGTCACATCGAATTCCGTTAGCCACGTGAACATTTTCCGTTTGCAAGATCGGACGGACTTGTAATCAATGATGGATGGTCAACGTTAAGCAAAATTTAGTTAATAACGATTTAAAATATAGTGAATAAGTAATTATAATTTTAAAATTCATTAAGTATATATTAAATTTACCGCATCCCAAACGAGATAGGTAAATCAATCAGTAGTCGACAATGATAAAGACAAGCCACGAAATGTGGTGGATTGTTTTTGAGATTATGCGAAAAAGGCAATGTCAAGGTAGCTTTAGCTTGAGGGTTTATTTCTTTCGAATTTGGACATGCACTATTAGCATATTTGTAAAGATCCACAAAAAAAAAAAAAAAAATTAATTAAATTATTTATATAATAATTAATTAAAAAAATGGAAAAAATATAAAAAGAAAAGGGGGAGGCGCTCGGCAGCCCCCCCAAATCAGAATCTCTCTCTCTTTTATTCTCTCATTTCTCTTCTCGAATTTTCGGCGATTTTGAGCAATCCGACAGTTCAATCGACGATCCGACTTCGTTTTCACAGTTAAAGTGCCCCCGATCTACAAGGAGGTAAGTGCTTTGGCTTCATCTTTTCGGTTTTTCTTGTTGTTTTCGTGAAATATGGGTTGAGGCGCGATGGGGTTTGATGGCCGAATGTTTAAGGTCAGATCTACGAAGATCCGACCGTTGAATTTCTTTGATTCTTGGATATGTTGGTCGATTTGCTTGAGGGGGTTGGGTGGCGGTCTTGGATTGCCGAAAATCGCCGGCCACGATGGCCGACGACGTTGGCAGTTTGTTTATCCATTTTGGCCGAGAGTTTGACTCTAGATCTACAAAGATCTAGCCGTCCGATCTTTCTCATTTTTTGGTATGTTGCTCTCTTTAGTGTTGCGCACCTTGGGGTAGTTTCTGATCGTCGAAAAAATAGCCGGCGGTCGGCGAACGGTGACGGCCAGATTTGCCTCTATTTTTGGCCAAAAATTTATTTTAGATCTATTAAGATCTGACCGTCCGATGGGTTTCATTTTAATATATGTTGTTATTCGTGGCGAGGGCTTCGTATTGGTATATTGGTCGGCCGATTTTGGCCGACCGGCGGCGGCAGTTTGATGGCAAGGAAAAAGAAAAGAAAAAGAAAGAAAAGAAAAGAAAAGAAAAGAAAAAATAAATAAATAAAATATAAGGAAAAAGGAAATGAGGGCTTTTGGGGTTGGGCATGTCGGGTTAGGTTTTAGCCTAGGATGGCGGGGCCCGATTGGGTTTTAGGATGGCCCAATGTGTTGGACATGACTGATCCAGTTGTGGCAGCCCTTGGGCTAGCCCACTCGGCTTGTTCTCCCTTGTCGCTTGTCCATGGACTTAGGATGACTTGGTTAGGTTAGTCTTACTCAGGATATCGAGGTTGATCTAATTTGGGTTCTCTTTAGGTCTCCTAAAATTGGCGATATGATTGGCGAGTCATTTTGTTGATCGGAGTCTTAAGGACGAAGCCCTATTAGATGACTCGAGGCCGAGCAAGACTGACCCCGAGTGCGTTCTAGGCTAGCCTATGATGATGACGTCGGTTTATTTCGAATCCTGATTTCTGATGGATTCCTTCTATTTTGAGGCTAGAATATTGCAATTTATTCCTTTTAAACCATTTATTAAATTATTAATTAATTATTAAGTTTTTAAGAAAATGTATCAATTTAGTTATAAATATATATATGTATGTATTTTTGATAAATGAGGAATTTAGATAAAAAATATATATATTATCTATATTAAAAGAAAACTAGTTTATGGGTAAATATATATATATATATTATGATATTGCAGCCTATAAGTGGGTGTGTAGTTCCACTATACACTTACGCGTAGCAAGCAAAGCGAGACATGATGACGTAGTCGATGGCTTAGCTCGACGAATTCCATGACGCCAGATTTGAATATTGCGCGGGCCAAGGTACCAAATAATCGATTCAGGGTGTTAGGCAATGGTTAAGATTTTCGGTAATTTCATTACGTCGTTATTCTTGTTACCTAAATGTGACACCCCATTCTATTTATTGTAGGCTCAGATTCTCAGGATTTTGTTCGATCTTCTCCCTAGACTCGGACTTGAGTCATCGTTTCCCAGGCGAGTAGACATGATATGTTATGTTTACCATATTTTTATGCATGTATATAAATTGTTCTATGCATAACTTGTAAATGATTTCTATATTCAAATCATAGAAAATATTCTCTTTTAATTGTTCCTAAATTACATGAAATATTTTCATCCTACTAGGAGAGACATAAACAGAAAGATACCCTAACTGATTTCTTGTTTTGAGAATGTGAAATGTTGAATGATATGGTGTATTTTAGACACCACATGAAATAATAAATGATTATGACTTGTGCATAAATTAGGGTATCATTTGCATTATTATTAGAGGACTATCTAGTAGATTCCTTGGACAGCAGGAAAAGATCATGGTACTGTGAGGCTTGGCATGCCAAGGCCATGAGAGACACGGATAGTATGTTTCAGCACTGCTATCACGTGGGCCTTTATGATGATATTGTGTGATGATGATGTATGTGCCGATATATATACTTGTGTGCATGTGTATATAAGCGTTAGGCCAGTTTCTACTAGTGTGTCCTCAGAATCAGTGCATGCATCTCATACAAAAAAAGTATAGGAGACTTAGGTGGTTAGGGAACAACTTATGAGGGTTGTCTTTAGGCACCTATTTTTCCTACACTATGTTTTCCTTTGAGACCTCAAATTATTTTAACTTATGGTTCATATTTCCACTGTTTATACTGTTATTACGTTATTATACTCATGATGATCATCCTAGCATTTTATTGTATACTCTCCTAGTGGGCATGACATATCTTATACTCGCGAGTCCACAAGACTCACCTCGTTTTATTAAAAATATTTTCAGGGAATTCTCCTTTTGATTATTGGTTCAGCAGATCTTCTGGTATGATATCATACCCTCTGTTGATTCCGGATGTATTATAGGATGCTCTGTGGAGACATACACGTGTTGTAGAGTCTGATGTTTTGTCTTTATTTTTGTTGGCACATAATTGTGCCAAGGGCCCGAGATACGGGATCGGGTATGTATTATTGACAGCAGTGTGATAGATATTCTTATTTTGTACAGCTGCTATATATGAAATATTGAGATATTATGTTAGAAGTTGAATTGGTATTTTATTCATGTTCTATATCTTGTCAGTAATATTGTTTTATTCAAATCGAGTTAGAGAAGAGGCTTACTAGTCCATTTTGGGGCCGCTGGGCCTAGGGATTAGTGCCGTCATGACATACCAGATTTCGGGTCGTGACAATATTATAGTATAATATATGCGTATTATGTTAGGTATGAATGACATGTGGTAATAGTATTATATAATATTTAATTTATTTTTCTTTTTTAATCAAAATGTTGGTCTGAAAATCCGTTTACACCAAACATTGGATTGAATATTGTTTGGTACATTTAGTCTTGGATAGAATTGGTTAGTTTGGTTTGTTTTTTTAATTAGACCTAATATTTGAACAATCACACTAGCTTTTTTTACATGTACGACGGTAATGAATGCAAGTGTTAACAAGGTAACATTTTGGTGAAATAATTTAAAAAAAGGTGTGATGTTTTTGACAAATTATCCACCTGTTAAACTGGATTGGTCCATTAATTTTAATGGATTAAGATGTAATTTTAAAAGGAGTGCGATAATGTAATTATAAATAAGCAATTAACACTATAATATCCAACTTGAATCCGAAATAAGTGAACATGTTGGCACACTCATTTAACAATTGACGTGTCTACCATCCACAATCAAATTATCTCTCCAAATTATTGTTCCCTTTATGTTTTCCCATTTTATTTAGTAAAAGAAAATAATATACCAAACTTAAAATTTAGTGAGTTTGTATTTCATGGTGAATCGATGTTACATATGTATATTTTTTAATTTATAAGACAAAAGAGAAATAAAGATGATGGGAGAGAAATAGGAAGTTCCTAATCGAAGTTACATATAATAAAATCCAATTGAATCAAAAATTTTGATTTAATTGAAATGTGCAAAAAACAACTAAAATGACATAAATTAATCAAGAAAACTGAAATTTATTCAAAATAAGAAAAAATGATAAGAAAATTAAGTACAAATTTAGATATATTTTAGTAATTATCGTGGTAGATATCAAGTGATATTTTACACATCACTTAAGAAAATATGCATTAGACTAACATTGACACTAATCTGGTTGAAGTGGGATGTGTCGAATTTGCTGGCTTAATGAGAATTTTAGTCCGGCAACAATACTAGGATACAGATATGTGACAACTTGCTCACCTTAATCCTCAAAATAACAAACCACATAATTAATTGGTTATTTCTTTTTTAATTTAATTACAACCTCTCCTGTGGGGATAAAAATAATACTACATGAGATAAGTCTGGGAGCTCACAATTTAATCAACGAATGCTAAATTGAACCAATTCAATTATGACATGGCACAACTATTTTGTAAATATATGAATAGGAGTGAGCAAAAGTTCAGTTAAATCGAACTAACCGAACAGAACAAAAAAGTTCGATCGGTTCAGTTCGATTTTTCAAAAAGAGCGGTTCGGTTCGTTTATATTTTTCTTTAAAAATTGGTTATTCGGTTCGGTTCGATTATTTTGATAAAAATACTCAAAAAACCAAACTGAACCGAATGTGTAGCAAATACCCAACCGAATCGGCCACACCTCCCGTGCAAACTGAACTGGTTGCCCCCCCACTCAGACGTGACACCCCAATGGGCCTTTATACTTGTCTTCATTCTTCTCTCTCTCTCTCTCTCTCTCTCTCTCGTACCTCTCCATTTCATATTTTCTTCCCCTTGCTTGTATCCTCTTCTAGTCTATTCGAATCGAGTCTTCACAAATCTAGTGATGGCGAAGACGAATGCTCGTTCCCTTTCCAGATCAAGTCTTCACAGATTTGGCGATGGCGAAGACGAAGACAAAGGCGAAGCCGAAGGTTCTTCGATGGCGATGGCCCTTCCAGATCGAGTCCTCACAAATCTGTGTTTTCATCTCTTATTTCTGTCTCTTCGTCTTCATATCTTCTCTCTCCCTCCACATCCGTCGCCGTTGTTGATGGCGAAGAAGAAGACGAAGGCCGGAAACGAAGACAAAGACGACGCTAATGGTTTTTTGGTAAGTTTTCCGATTACTTTTCTTTTATATTGAAAGTTTGAAACCTATATCTACTGAAATCCAACCATCAAATGTTTTTAATTTTTAGGTATGTGGGTCATCCTAGTTGGGGGAATCTGATGATCGGTATCGGAATCACCGGCCGGCAACAACAGCAAGTCCGGTCTCTTGGTTATTTTGTGTTACCATATCGATTTTTGATTAGATTCGGTTAGCACGGTTTAGATTTCAATTAGTTCGATTTGTTGGGTTAGTCAGTCAGTTCGGTTATTGCATATGGTTCGGTTCAGTTCACATTTTTTTGTCAGTTCGATTCGATTATAACCAATTACACATCCCTATATATAAATACGAATAAATCAAGTTAATACAATGAGAAATATTTAAAATTTAAGTATTTTCAGATCATCAAGATTTCTCAAAAAAAAATAATTCTAAGTTAAAATCAACACATAGTACAAGATTTTTATTTTAAATTTTTATTTTCAGTTTTTCAATGCCTCATTCTAAAACTGATTTTTTATAATTTTCTTTCGGTAAACATGAGACCTCACATCTCAATGGTGAAGAAGCCTAGGTTTAAGATGTTCTATAAACTTGTTATCGGGGCAAAAATTAAGGATAGCAATGGTGAGATTAAAATTAAGAATAGAAAGAGGAAGAAATATGTGTGAGATTCTTTTATGTCACTCTACAGGTACCTAACAAATATTTTAAATACTTATTCATGCTCTCTTACCCATATTTTTAATACCCAAATTATTTAAATTAAAATAAATTTTAATAAATACCCACAGTAAATGTAACGCCCCGTAAATGCCAAATTAAATTAATTTTGGGATAATTGGATTTAAAAGAATTATTAAAATAACTTGTTGGGATTAAATAAAAATTTAATTATATGATTTTATGGAAATAAGAAATTAAGATAATTAATTTTGTTATTTGGGAATTTCTGGAAAGAGAAAAAAATTAAAATAAATTAATTTGTGTGATTTTTAGAAAGTTCAGGCATTTCTGTAATTATTATAGGGGGTGATTGTGTGATTAATGGAAGTTGTGGGGTGCTGGCGTGAATCGCGGAAGAGGGAAAAAGTCACCTTAAATATAATATAAGTTATATATAGGTTAAGTGAAGCTTGCGGGCGCGAGCGGTCGCGCGCGAGACTGCCAGCGGGGAGACGCGGGTTCGAGCCCCGCTGGTGCGCGCGCTGTGAAGAAATTTTGGCTGATTTTCAGCCAAAATCCTTGCCCAAAACGGCGTCGTTTTGGGCAAGGCGGTGGCAGCCATGCGCAGCTGCTGGGCGCGCCACGTGGCGTGCTGTGGGCCGCCCCTTTTGCCTCTTTTAAAGCCCGAATTCGGGCACTTCTTTTGCTCAAACAGTGAGCAAATTTTTACAGAAAATTCAGCAGCGTGCGCGACGTAAATTGTGAGATTTTGGGGCTGAAAAATTCAGATTAAATTGCGTTTAATTCCAGATTTAATTATCCAGGTATGTAGAGCAGCTAGTAATTAATATTCTGTACGGTCAGAATTTCGTTTTGCGTCCAATTTTATTAATTTTGGCAAATAATTGGGATATTGCAGTTTGTATAACTTTTACTGCTTTTGGACCCAACGAGCCTAAGGATATCTCTGATAAGGCAAGTTCTTCTTACCTATCTCGTCGTTTCTGTCGTTGGCGATTTATTGGGCCTCCCTTCGTTTGTTTCGGCCATTAATTAATTATGAAGTTTTTAAACGGTTAGTTTAAGATTTAATTTATTAAATGGATCTCGTGGGTTTTATTCGTTGGTTGCCTACGGGGGTTTGTGCCACCCCCCTGCCTGTTGGGAATGATGCCGTACTCACCCAGGACTAGGTTCTTAGCGGTTCGGGTATTAATTGGATTTTTTTGGTTATTTTCTGGCTGGAGCGGTTGTGCAGTGGGGGCTGGGATCGACGGTTCGGTGACGGAGTGACTGTCGTACGGTCTACCTTAGGCCGCCGGCGAGTCTCTCCTACCCACTGATCGTTGACCGGTGCCAGGCACTGCTGACTAGCTTAGCCATTATGTGATTATAGCATACCTACTTATATTTTATTCTCGTTGCATGGCTTGATGTGCACATGGGTACGGGCTGCATGTTGGGATTAACATGATTTGGTTATGCTTGGTCACGGGCATTTTAGCTTGATTATGATGCATCCAGCACGGGCATATGCATTGTGTGTGGCTTACTATATGGGCGGAGCATGGCCTGATGCTTGGATGTATGGGCGCCTGGTATCACGTTGATGCTCACTACGCCATTGCATTTTATGTGCATTGCATGGCTACTGATAGTATTTAGTTCTCGGACGGGAGTACCGTTCCGAGGGAGCCTATGGCTCGGTTGTCGGGAGTACCGACGTGGATACGGGTGACGGGAGTACCGCCCCGGGACAGTGCGCACAGGTTTGTTGAGGATATTGTTGCCTTCCAGGGCAGCGGCAGGTTGGTATGGGACTTGGGTGCCAGGTGTCTTGTGTGGGCCCCAAGGACCGGTATGTGCTTTCACTATACTGCACTGTTGTGTTGTAGCGTCTCATGACTTGTGTGTACTTGTGGGGCTGTGTTTGGGATGGTCTCTTCTTTTATTTATAGCCTTTCATTTCTTATAAACTTGCTGAGTCTTGCGACTCACCTTGCTTTCCATCATTCCAGGTAAGGGTAAAGCAAAGGCCGAGGGCGAGGATCGTTCCATTTAGCAGCCGGCCGTGTTGGTAAGGTGTACAGTTAGCTGCCCCCATCATCTCTGATGTTTTGCTAGAGACGCTGTCTTTTATTTTTGACTGTGCCAGGTTATCATTTGTACCTCCTATTGTTGGCACAGGGTCTGTATGTATTTTTATATACTCCATGACCGCTGTATCAGCGGGGTGCTTGTGGGCATGCATGTTTACCGTTTTTCTTCCGCTGTTAAATTTCTTATTTATGCATGCCAAGGCATTTTTGTCTTTTGTCTATTCCTCTTCCCTTCTGTGAGCGCACTCGTTCGGATAGACCGGGTGGTTGGGATATCCGAGCGGGGGTGCTTACAATGTTGGTATCAGAGCGTCATTAAGTCAATTTGGGGGACAAGTAACTGTACACCAAGGCTGTTAGGTAGAGTTAGAGTGTTAGGACGTGTCTGTTATTTCGAAATGCGTTCTAATTAAATCTGGTTGTCTAGGTATCATGGACGCACGACGTGGGCGAGGTCGTGGTAGACCGTCGGCACGAGGTAGAGGACACCTTGTCCCTACTCCGGAGGTTCAGGCTACAGGTGCGGGAGAGCAGAGACAGCCAGGACCACCAAATATGCAGGAGACATTAGCGGGTATTTTACGAGCTGTAGATGTACTGGCAGCATCTCAGTTGCGACAGGAGCGCAGACATGATGATAGGACCGCTACGGCCCAGGCGTCGCATTCAGGTACGTCGGGAGCAGGGGACGGTTCAGGTGCTACAGTGCTTAGAGATTTTATGGCCTTGCGACCACCAGAGTTTAGTGGAGGCGCTGATGCGACGGTGGCTGAGGATTGGTTACTAGTGGTGGAGAAGCATTTGAGATCCATAGACTGTGCAGAGGCCCACAGAGTTCGGCTGGGGACTTTCTTGTTACGAGGTGACGCCGAGCGGTGGTGGGAGACCACCAGACAGAGATATGGCGATGGAGGTCCGTCATGGGCACAGTTCGTCGAGGCATTCAATGAGACCTATGTACCAGCTTGGATCAGAGAGCAGAAGGTGTTTGAGTTCATTGAGTTACAGCAGGGCAGTAAGACAGTTACGCAGTATGAGACCGAGTTCGTGGCATTATCTCGTTATGCTCCTGAGTTAGTGACCCCTGAGTCGCGTCGAGTTAGCAAGTTTCAGAGGGGGTTACGACCAGAGATCCGTCATGCCATGGCTGGTATTGAGGCCCCTGACTTCCCTACAGCTGTTCAGCGAGCCCACGCGGTGGAGAGGGATCGATTGGAGGCCCGAGCAGAGCAGTTAGTTTTGAAGGGTGCAGGGAGCAGCAGTAAGAAGAGGAAGTGGGATGCAGGCAGCCAGAGTTCGGGATTTCCACAGTGCCGGCAGTGCGGGCAGAGACACCAGGGGCAGTGTCGGGAGGTACGTCGAGATGTATGTTATCGCTGTGGTCAGCCGGGGCATTTGAAGAGAGACTGTCCACAGGCGCCTAGACCGACTACACCAGCCCCACCAGCCCCACCAGCTACACCGGCCACAGGGCAGGAGATTATTTGTTTTCGCTGTGGACAGAGGGGCCACCGAGCGAACAGGTGCACCCAGCCAGCACAGAGTGGAGGGCCACGGACTGGAGGTGTGGGGCCCAGACCAGTTCAGAGACAGTCTGCACCTAGGACGCAGGGTGCAGGAGCACCATTACCTCTTCCAGCAGCACAGCGCCCAGGACCTACAGAGAGAGTTCAGATGCAGGGACAGGCATTTGCAGTGTCAGCGACCGAGGCAGCTGAGAGCAGTGATATAGTGCAAGGTATACTTACTCTCTATGGCCATGACGCACGTGCCCTATTTGATACAGGTTCCACCCACTCTTTTATAGCACCCCATTTGTTGCATAAGATCCCAATCCCGTGTAACCCCTTACCATATGATTTATCTATTTCGACACCGGGAGGGACGGTGTTGTTGGGGAGTGAGATGGTCAGGGATTGCGAGATAGGGATTTATGACCAGGTATTTGTGGGGGATCTTGTTGTTTTGGCGATCCAGGATTTTGACTTACTGTTGGGTATGGATTGGCTCTCTCGGCACTATGCTCGGGTTGATTGTCGTCGGAAGGTAATTTCATTTGAGCATCCGGGGAGACCAGTTGTTACATACCGGGGTGTGAAACCAGTGGTGACTACGCCGATGATATCGGTTATGCACGCCGAGAGACTTATTCGACGTGGGTGTGAAGCCTACTTTGCGTTCGTGACCGTGATAGCGGGGGAGAAGAAGGAGTTGGCTGCCTATCCTGTGGTGCGAGACTTTCCAGATGTGTTCCCAGATGAGTTGCCGGGACTACCACCGCACCGGGAGATTGATTTTGCAGTCGATCTGATGCCAGGTACGCAGCCTATTTCCAAGACTCCTTACCGTATGGCTGCCAATGAACTGAAAGAACTCAAGGTGCAATTGCAAGATCTTTTGGAGAAAGGTTTTATTCGGCCGAGCACATCGCCATGGGGGGCCCCAGTATTATTTGTGCGCAAGAAGGACGGGTCTATGCGACTTTGTATAGATTACCGACAGCTTAATCAGGTAACAATCAAGAACAAGTACCCCCTACCCCGTGTGGATGATTTACTGGATCAGTTGCGTGGTGCATCGATGTTTTCCAAGATAGATTTGCGGTCAGGTTATCATCAGGTGCGAGTCAGAGATGAGGATATTGCAAAGACCGCATTTCGCACGCGTTACGGCCATTATGAATTTGTGGTCATGCCGTTTGGGCTGACCAATGCACCTGCAGTATTTATGGATCTGATGAATAGGGTATTCAAGGAATATTTGGATTCTTTTGTCATAGTTTTCATTGACGACATCCTAATTTACTCACCGAGCCCTGAGACACACGAGGCGCATCTGAGCGTGGTTCTGCAGAAGCTCAGAGAGGAGCAGTTATATGCCAAGTTTTCGAAATGTGAGTTTTGGCAAACCCGAGTGGTATTCTTGGGACACGTGGTCTCAGGAGAGGGTATCTCAGTAGACCCAGAGAAGACTAGAGCCGTGATGGATTGGCCGAGACCAATGACAGTGACAGAGATTCGGAGTTTTCTTGGCCTTGCCGGATATTATCGACGGTTCATAGAGGGTTTTGCACGGCTTGCATCTCCCCTGACGAAGCTGACAAGGAAGGGCACCAGATTTATTTGGGATGAGTCTTGCGAGAGATCATTCCAGGAGTTAAAGCGGCGTTTGACTTCGGCGCCAGTACTGACGATACCCAGGTGTGGTGAGTTATTTACTGTATATAGTGATGCCTCGTATGCAGGGTTGGGATGTGTTTTGATGCAGGACGGCCGAGTGAATGCTTATGCATCCAGACAGTTGAAGAGGCACGAAGAGAATTATCCCACACATGATCTGGAGTTGGCGGCTGTCGTGTTTGCCTTGAAGATTTGGAGGCATTATCTTTATGGTGAGAGAGTCCAGATATATACAGATCACAAGAGTCTCAAGTATTTATTTTCGCAAAAGGAACTCAATATGAGACAACGCCGTTGGTTAGAGCTGCTTAAAGATTATGATTGCGAGATCCTCTATCATCCAGGTAAAGCCAATGTAGTTGCAGATGCGTTGAGTCGTCGTGGAGCATCAGCTGCAGCTATGATGGTGCAGGAGTGGTTCTTATTGGAGCAGATGAGTGATCTTACTATCTCAGTGGCATCTGATAATCTTACACTCTATTGTGCTGCCATGAGTATCCATTCGGATCTTGAGGGTCAGATTCGTGATCGACAGCGACAGGATGTGGAGCTTGTCGCGATTATGGCTGATATGGAGAGATTTGGTCCATTGGGGTACAGCCAGAGGGACGATGGCTTGCTATTGTTCCGTGGGCGGATTTGTGTGCCGAGGGACAGTGATGTCAGACAGGGATCCTCGGTTTACCTCACGATTTTGGGAGGCGTTGCAGAGTGCTATGGGGACCCAGCTGACTTTCAGTACAGCTTTCCATCCTCAGACTGACGGGCAGTCGGAGCGGACCATACGGACTTTGGAAGATATGCTCCGCGCCTGTGTATTGGATTTCTATGGAAGCTGGGATGATCATTTGTCGTTAGTGGAGTTTGCCTACAATAATAGCTTCCAGGCCAGTATTGGGATGGCACCATTTGAGGCGTTGTACGGGCGACCATGTAGATCACCGCTTTGCTGGACCGAGACTGGGGAGCGAGCGTTACTTGGACCGGAGTTGGTGGAGCAGACGACAGAAAAGATCCAGTTGATTCGGGCTAGGATGAAGGCAGCTTAGGACCGTCAGAAGAGTTATGCTGATAGACGACGCCGAGATTTGGAGTTTGATGTGGGTGATCATGTTTTCCTTCGAGTTATGCCGATGAGGGGTGTTCGACGCTTCGGAGTATCTGGCAAGTTGAGTCCTCGCTATGTGGGACCGTTCGAGATATTGGAGCGAGTCGGATCGTTGGCATACCGGTTAGCTTTACCCCCTCAGTTAGCCCATGTACATGATGTCTTTCATGTTTCTATGCTTCGCAAGTATGTGGCAGATCCCGGACATGTTATCGATTACCATCCGCTCGTAGTACAAGAGGATGCGTCATATACCGAGTTGCCTGCTAGCATTGTGGATCAGAAAGAGAAAGTGCTCCGTAACCGTACGATTCCCTACGTGAAGGTCCAGTGGCAGCGACATACCCCTGAGGAGGCTACTTGGGAGCTAGAGGAGGACATGAGGCGACTTCATCCTCAGTTGTTTGCCTAGCCAGGTACGAATTTCGGGGACGAAATTCTTTTAAGGGGGGGAGGATTTGTAACGCCCCGTAAATGCCAAATTAAATTAATTTTGGGATAATTGGATTTAAAAGAATTATTAAAATAACTTGTTGGGATTAAATAAAAATTTAATTATATGATTTTATGGAAATAAGAAATTAAGATAATTAATTTTGTTATTTGGGAATTTCTGGAAAGAGAAAAAAATTAAAATAAATTAATTTGTGTGATTTTTAGAAAGTTCAGGCATTTCTGTAATTATTATAGGGGGTGATTGTGTGATTAATGGAAGTTGTGGGGTGCTGGCGTGAATCGCGGAAGAGGGAAAAAGTCACCTTAAATATAATATAAGTTATATATAGGTTAAGTGAAGCTTGCGGGCGCGAGCGGTCGCGCGCGAGACTGCCAGCGGGGAGACGCGGGTTCGAGCCCCGCTGGTGCGCGCGCTGTGAAGAAATTTTGGCTGATTTTCAGCCAAAATCCTTGCCCAAAACGGCGTCGTTTTGGGCAAGGCGGTGGCAGCCATGCGCAGCTGCTGGGCGCGCCACGTGGCGTGCTGTGGGCCGCCCCTTTTGCCTCTTTTAAAGCCCGAATTCGGGCACTTCTTTTGCTCAAACAGTGAGCAAATTTTTACAGAAAATTCAGCAGCGTGCGCGACGTAAATTGTGAGATTTTGGGGCTGAAAAATTCAGATTAAATTGCGTTTAATTCCAGATTTAATTATCCAGGTATGTAGAGCAGCTAGTAATTAATATTCTGTACGGTCAGAATTTCGTTTTGCGTCCAATTTTATTAATTTTGGCAAATAATTGGGATATTGCAGTTTGTATAACTTTTACTGCTTTTGGACCCAACGAGCCTAAGGATATCTCTGATAAGGCAAGTTCTTCTTACCTATCTCGTCGTTTCTGTCGTTGGCGATTTATTGGGCCTCCCTTCGTTTGTTTCGGCCATTAATTAATTATGAAGTTTTTAAACGGTTAGTTTAAGATTTAATTTATTAAATGGATCTCGTGGGTTTTATTCGTTGGTTGCCTACGGGGGTTTGTGCCACCCCCCTGCCTGTTGGGAATGATGCCGTACTCACCCAGGACTAGGTTCTTAGCGGTTCGGGTATTAATTGGATTTTTTTGGTTATTTTCTGGCTGGAGCGGTTGTGCAGTGGGGGCTGGGATCGACGGTTCGGTGACGGAGTGACTGTCGTACGGTCTACCTTAGGCCGCCGGCGAGTCTCTCCTACCCACTGATCGTTGACCGATGCCAGGCACTGCTGACTAGCTTAGCCATTATGTGATTATAGCATACCTACTTATATTTTATTCTCGTTGCATGGCTTGATGTGCACATGGGTACGGGCTGCATGTTGGGATTAACATGATTTGGTTATGCTTGGTCACGGGCATTTTAGCTTGATTATGATGCATCCAGCACGGGCATATGCATTGTGTGTGGCTTACTATATGGGCGGAGCATGGCCTGATGCTTGGATGTATGGGCGCCTGGTATCACGTTGATGCTCACTACGCCATTGCATTTTATGTGCATTGCATGGCTACTGATAGTATTTAGTTCTCGGACGGGAGTACCGTTCCGAGGGAGCCTATGGCTCGGTTGTCGGGAGTACCGACGTGGATACGGGTGACGGGAGTACCGCCCCGGGACAGTGCGCACAGGTTTGTTGAGGATATTGTTGCCTTCCAGGGCAGCGGCAGGTTGGTATGGGACTTGGGTGCCAGGTGTCTTGTGTGGGCCCCAAGGACCGGTATGTGCTTTCACTATACTGCACTGTTGTGTTGTAGCGTCTCATGACTTGTGTGTACTTGTGGGGCTGTGTTTGGGATGGTCTCTTCTTTTATTTATAGCCTTTCATTTCTTATAAACTTGCTGAGTCTTGCGACTCACCTTGCTTTCCATCATTCCAGGTAAGGGTAAAGCAAAGGCCGAGGGCGAGGATCGTTCCATTTAGCAGCCGGCCGTGTTGGTAAGGTGTACAGTTAGCTGCCCCCATCATCTCTGATGTTTTGCTAGAGACGCTGTCTTTTATTTTTGACTGTGCCAGGTTATCATTTGTACCTCCTATTGTTGGCACAGGGTCTGTATGTATTTTTATATACTCCATGACCGCTGTATCAGCGGGGTGCTTGTGGGCATGCATGTTTACCGTTTTTCTTCCGCTGTTAAATTTCTTATTTATGCATGCCAAGGCATTTTTGTCTTTTGTCTATTCCTCTTCCCTTCTGTGAGCGCACTCGTTCGGATAGACCGGGTGGTTGGGATATCCGAGCGGGGGTGCTTACAGTAAAATATTTTTTATTCTTAAAGATTTTGATCTTGTTTTTTTTTTTTTTTTTGATAACGTACTAAACGACCAATTTTTAATTTCTGAAACATGAAGGCCGATAATATAACCTTATAATGTGCAAAACAATACAATTAAGGTTAAAATTTTACCGGCCGCATGTAAAATAATTGCATGTACAGCATAGAAAATTATAAATTTATTAGTATGCAAATCAATGTTGAAGTGGCTCTATGTTAATTCTTCTTGTAATTTAATAATAAACATGATATTATCATTTATCACATTAAATATTTGTGTATTGAGTTTAGATATATATATATATATATCATATCAATAAAAGAAACTTTGACCCTATTTGTTACAGTTTAATTAGAGAAATTATAATTTTCAGCTTCTCAAATTATAACTTCTAAAACTTAGAATAAGTTGTGAACCTGTTTCTTACAGTTTCTCAGAAGTTGTAGTTAAGCATTTGTGGTGTTCGATACCATAACCTGTAAAATAACTTATTTTTGTATAATTGTTCATAATACCTTTAGTAATTATAAAATGATAATTTAAAAATTAATTAGTGTATATGTATAAGTTTCAGGAGTGTAATTCTGAGCAGGTGAGAGAGGGAGATGGCGAGAGAGAGAAAGAGATATGAAAATGGAGATGACGGTGAAGAAGAGAGACGCTTGATTGTCTAGATATGAGGGTAATTATTTGTTAAAAATATAGATAAAATTGTCACAAAAATATCATTAAAATGTGATTGTTTAATAGAAATTGTAGAAGTTGGGATACCTCAACTTTAAAAAAGCCAACTTCTACCCCTTATAAAAACTAGTATAAGGTATAAGTTAGAATTCTACAAATTATAACAAACACTACATTCTTATTTTTTTGAAACTAAAAACTAAAAATTATAGCTTTTAAACTGCAACAAACATGCCCTTCATCCCATTATCTTAACAAGTACCTAGACCTAGTAACTACTGTAGTCTTTTTTTTTTTTTTTATTGAAGTAACCATTGTGCTTAATATATGCATAAAGATATTTTCCTATCAGTGTGCCATTTACATATAACTAGGTACAGATGCCAAATACAAATAAAATTAAGAGTTATTTTCACTCTTCATATGGCCTTAGAGAGGAAACACTTTTTAACTTCCTTCTCATAAAGTTAAACATTTACCCACGAAACAGAATTTACTGTAACAAATATCAGATCAGGGTGCTAGAATTGTTTGTTTTTGCAGTACACTTGTACTCTACTTGGCGCGCACACAAACTTTACTCTTCCTTTGTGTGATACTAAAGCTAATAATTGTATTATTAAAGGATCACTAAATGACGTAAGTCACGTAATGATAATATTATTAAAGGATCACTAAATGACAGCCGACAGGTACAGTACACGTAAGCAAATAACATAAATTAACGCAAAAGGTTAAGAAAAATAATTAGACAGATCCGGTGTATAAGTTCCGTTTTCCACTAGTTTGGTCATTTGGTTTGACCGCTTAGAAGTTATTTATTTAATTTATAAGTTATCAAATTTATTTACTTATTTATTCAGCATCCCTAATAGCTTAAAAACTAAAAAGGTTAAACGCTTATTTAATAGCGTTTGTAGAAAGTCATTGACCACTAACTTTTGCAAAAATGTTACAAAGAGTTTATTGAGTTGACCAACTCATTTATAATTTTACCCTCTTATATTTTCAGTATTTACACATCATATCCCTTTTTCTCTCATATTCCCAGTGCCTCCTTCCGTCGTGCTGGATCTTCTCTTCCATAAATAGTCGTCGTTGCTGCCCAGCGTTGCAAGACGCCTAACACCTAGCGCCATTGCCTTTGCCGTCTAGCACCACAAGTCGCCTAGCGCAGTAGCAACCTAGCGCCATCGCTTGATCTCGAGGAAGCCATGGTCGTCGCCTTCTAGCGCCATCACCATATCTCAACGAAGCCACAGTCATTGCCGCCACCCAGAATTGCAAATTCGGCTCGACGGATCTGGATGAATATACATATACATATATATATATATACAAATACTCAGTGGCAGTAAATAATCAAATTTTCATATATATATATATGAAAATAAGAAATTTTACATAATATTTTAACATATATATTGAAAAATTTTATGAATTAAATTTAAAGTTATACATAAAATATAAAAATGATATATTTTTAATTTTTTTTATAACTTATTAACAATAATTGTAAGTATTTAGCAATTAGACATCAATTTAATTTTTTTTAAATATATATTTTTTGAATTTTATTTATATTATTCAATATTATGTTCATTTTAATCTTTTTGTCTAGTTCTAATAGCTTATCAGCTTTAATAAACCAAACATATAACTTTACATTAATAGTTTAAAAGCATATATATTTATTCAAACATATTATCTATATAATAAAACATGATGGTTTTTGAAAATGTCTCAAAGAGAAGACATTTCAATGGTTGTGATCAATTTCTGATGGATTGATGGCTGGGATTAAAATTTTTCTTGCCCACAGTCATGCACAGCGCAACCATCTTTCATATACACACACAGCCATATATATATATATACACATATATACACACGCAGCCATTTTTCATATACACATATATATCCGCCCACAGCCACGCACAACGCAACCATTTTCCTTCCAAACACATGCACAACACAGCTATCTATATACACACTGAACCAGCGGCAGGGGCGAACCAGCAGTCTGTAAGGGGCGAACCAGCGACAGGGGCGGCCATGTAGCAGCGGTGGCCGGTTATGGAGGCTCGTCGGGGTCTCAGCGGAGGTGGAAGGCGACCGCGGCGAAATGGCCAGGAATGTCGGTGGTTGGCGATGGCTGAAGCAGCTGCAGTGGTCGATGGCTGGAGACGTATGAGACCAACTGCGGAGGCGGCCGACGATGGCGAGGCTGGCTGCAACGGTGGCCATATGAGGTCCAGGCGGCGCTGATCGGCGGCGGCTCTGCGCAGCGGGCTGTGCGCATGAAAAAGAAGAGAAAGGAAGAAAAAATAAAAATAAAAGAAAAAAAGAAAATATCAAACTTAGTCTTTAAGCGGAAAAAGTAACGACAACTAATAATTTAAAAGGAAAAATAGGAAAAAAAATAAAAGAATTTAACTACTAACCATAATCAATTCATAAACTCAAGCAAAATCTTAATTAACCTCTAAAGAAATTAAAAAGCCAATAAGTCCAATTTATTTTTAAGTAACAAAATCAAATTAATCTCAAATTTATCCTTAATTGCAAAAATAAAGTAATTTTAACTTTAAAAATTAGAACACAAGTATAGTGTTTTAAAATTCAATCAAAAATTATATTAAATAAAAAAACAAGAAATTTTAAAGAATTATTATTTAAAATGTCAATAAAAAAACCATGTTTACTAAGACAAAAATAAGAAAACTTAATAAAGTTAATTCTTTAAAAATTATCTTACCCAAAATTCAAAAATGAAATGGATTTTGTTGTGCTTCGTACTTTTTTTTGGAATAAATTGAGATTTTGTTTAGGTTTAAGGTTTGTTTGAAATTAGTGGTTATATTTTTTTTACTTTTTTTTATCTATTTTTCCTTCCCAAATTATCAAGTGGTACAAATTTCTTTTACTTAGCCATAAGTTCGGTATTTTAATTGTCAATGATTTGTAATAATAGAATTATATGTAATTATTTAAAATTAATCGAAAGCATTATAGTCATTTTCTTTTTTTATTGCGTAAATTTAATTTTGTTTATTTATAAATGATATTTAAATTAAATTATCGTTAAAATAAATTATAAAAAGGATATTTAAATTAATTTTGTGCATGGTCATCACATGCAACACAACATTGTATGATTTATGTTGTTTTGACATTTGGGATTATCTGTTAGAACAACAGTACAAATATAACTATAATAACAGCAAACCCCCTGGAAATACTATAGACCCAACAAGCAAGCAGCAATAACAAATTTGTATATTGACTCACCCATAGAACTTCCCACACGAAAATAATCAACAATATTTCAGCAGCAACATATATATGTATGTATCTTTCTTAAAATTATTTTGGAGTTCGAGGAGCATGTCAGAGACTCAAAAATAGAATCAAGGCACATGGTGGCAGCCAATAAGTCTTCGAGCTAGCGAGAGTGCATGCAAATCGAGAATTGGTCATTTCAAGGCAAGTTTATAACCCTATCATCGTATTCTTCAATCCTATGCAAGTCTTTGTCGGTTAAAAATAAATACACGTGGTAACTATTTATATTATAAAAAATAATATTTAAATTAATTTTGTGTATTGAAACTATTTGACTTTCATCCAAAATATTGGCGCATGGTCATCACATGCAACACAATATTGTATGATTTATGTGGTTTTGACATATGGGATTACCTGTTGAAATAACAATACAAATATAATTATAATAATAGCAAATCCCCTGAAAATATTACAGACCCAACAAGCAAGTAGAAATAACAAATTTGTATATTGACGCACCCACAGAACTTCCTACACAGAAATAATCAACAATGTTTCAGCAACAATATATATATGTATGTATCTTTTTTAAAATTAATTTGAGACTCAAGGAGCGTGTCAAAGGCTCGAAAATAGAATCAAGGCACAGGGTGGCAGCCAATAAGGCCTCGAGCTAGCGGGAGTGTGTGCAAGTCGAGAATTGGTCATTTCAAGGTAAGTTCCTAATCCTATCATCGTGTTCTTCAATCCCTGTACAAGTCTCTGTCGATTAAAAATAAATACGCATGGTAACTATTTATATAATAAAGTAGAACGATTTTTTGAAAATATCTAAAATGCATTAGAGATACAATTCTATGATTGAGATGAGTTTTGAATGTTAGTGAATGGCTGAGATAAATTAGACTTCCTGCCCAACTTTTCTCTCTCTTCCACTCCATCACTCTCTCTTTCTCACAGACCCACCAATTCACTCTTTCACACAGACATATACATACAGAGGCATGCACACACACATATGCATACATATATGTACACATACACTCACACGATGTGCTCGCGGTGGGGGAGCAACATACGGTAAATGCTGCTCGTAGCGATGGGGGGCGACGATGGTGCTCGCATCGGTTGGCCACTGGTAGCGGCCGACCCATCGCCACTAATCTGTGACTATGGGGGGTTTGAGGAACCCTCGAACTGCAGTCAGAGGCAGCTGGTGTGGGTGGGAGGAAGAAGAAGATGGGAAGGAAAAAAGAAAATAAAGAAAGAAAAGAAAAAAAAAAGAAAAAGAAAAGAAAAGAAAATATAAAATATGAAAAAAATTAAAAAATGGAGGGAAATGACATTGTTGATGGGTGGGTTTTAGTGTAAGGGAGATAGCCAAAGAAGTGACGCGGGTGAAAACGTTTGTTAGGTTTCTCCTCTAGATTGATTGATATAAAAGTAATTATTTTTAGATTATTTACATTATGTGAGACAATGTAAAATAAGTATTGGTTTGGTTGAATTAAACCCTTGGTTGATGTTATTTGAAAATTGTTGATGGGTGGGTTTTGTGGGTTGAACTTCTTTCCTTTTCTTTTTTTTTTTGTGAACATATTTAAAAAGAATTTATTTATTTTTTTATTTTATTAATTCTATTTTTAAATTTAGGCACAATGGTTTGGGAACACAAGGGTTCCCGACCACTCACGGTCGCGGCCATGGTAGCCGGCGACGGCTGGTATGTATTGTTTGATATTTAATTTTTAATTTAATTTGTTCAGATTGTATATATAACACTTACTGATGTGCTTTATTATATAGATTTAATAATTTTTTATTATAAAATATTAACAAGTATATACAATAATTTTTATTTTTATTTTTTGTTCAATATTTACAATTTTTTTTACTTGCTCTTATATTTTGATTTGCAATATATTGGCGAACATTATAAATTTTATATATTTATTTATTATTTGAGTTTTGTAGAGTGTTTAATACAAGAAAAATTGTTACAAATTCTTCATAATTTTTAATATAATATGTATAAATTATAATTATATTTTAATCTTAATATTATTTACACCGGTATACACTAGTCAGCTTAAATGCTATAACTAGCTTAAACATTACTCAATTAAAAGTTTTAAAAAATAGCCGCATAGCCAAACAAGTAATATCTAATTTAGAATAGGCCCATACGGCTTGGTCCGTATACCCAACAGAACACTTTGAACAATCAAGACTCCAAAAACCCTACCATATACTTCGGCAGAGACCACACATTAAACAAACTACAATTGGGAACGAAAATCCATATATATTATTTCATCTCTTAGTCCTGAACTTGGAGTCTTGGACTCTTCATTGGGGGTGCCCTCCTTCTGGGAGCGCTATTTGCCGGACTTGTCTGTGGTGCTCAGTCTGCCCTTTCGCCCCATCTCTTCTTACCCTTTCGTCCCGATCTGTTCCTTCCTCGTCTGCCTTCATTTGCTCCTCCATTCAGCGTTATTAATTATATATAATAAATTAAAATATAAATACAACATGGTTGGCATCAGAAATGTAAATTAATTAAGTGGGAACCTTCGGCAAGGCGTTCTTGGGCTTCGAGGCTCCTGCCGCGAGTGCCACCAGGGACCACGGTCTCTCCTTGCGTTCATGCTGTGAAGACATTGCTTTGCTTCTTTGCCTTAATTTGTCTGTATTATTATGAACCAACAACAGCCAACTTTTAGCCGAGATTTACGATAATGATACGAGGATGACAAAGCCCCTCTATTTATAGACGCAACGAGGATGAGTATTTTGGATAATATGCATAATTAATAATATAGCAGCGTACAGTATGTTTGTTATTATTTACCATAATTAGTTAATGATATTGCTTTGTTTTTTAAAATAAATCAATCAATTTAATTAATATATATATATAACACCTAAATAAGGGTTGCACTATTAGATAATCAATTTTCATTAGATTATTATTATTATGCTACAAAATGACTGCATGTGAAAATGTGATAGTGCAATTTTGTGCACTCACTTTAATGGAGGTGCAAGTCATCAATTTTGTGCGGCCGCTATTTCTCTCATCTCCTTTTTCATTTATCTTTTTTTTTTTTCTATTTTTTCTCTAACAAGCTTTTTGTTGTCGTTGCATCATCTCTCATCGTGGAGATGGAAAATGTAGCGACGAGGCGAAGAATGATCTAGTGGCGATTGATGTGCGAGAGGCGAGATGGAAACAAAAATGGAGGATGCAATAACGAAGGGGTTGACAACGAGAGAAATGATGTGAGAGTAAGGAAATAGGAAATGTATGAGATAAGATATATGAGATGAGAAAGACAAAGACCCCCTCCCTCCAATGACTTTTTAACCCTCAAATTGACGGAAATGATGTGCACCTGCATTAAAGTGGGTGCACAAAATCGCACTCTAATGTGATTGTCTTTATATAGTTTGTTTGGAGCATTGATTGATGTATAGATACGTGACTACGCAAGAGCCAAGTGAACAAGAGACACGCAATGACATCGTAGCACATAAAGTCTTATTTCCTTGACATGTTGTGTCAAAAGAGGTCACTACTCAACCCAACTAATCTCATTTCCAATCCAACTCACCAAAATTATTTTCGTATTTAATAAAAAAACATATAAATTATTTATATGTTTTTAAAATGACTAATATCTTACTTGATTTTATTGATATAATAAAATCCTCATTTCCCAACTTATATATTCTTAGTCCAATGATACTTGCCTCGCTCAACTCAACTCCGGATTGGATTAAGTACATAAATATAGGCTAGGTCAACCATTCACTTCCCATCCCACACATTCCATAGGAACGTACCTCATTGTTTGCCATGGCTCAAAACACCTTATTTGGCAGTAGAAAAAGTTATTGTTAATGAAGATTCTTTTTTATCTAAAATCTCGAGTCACTTACTCAAATTATCACGACTTTGCATCAAATCTGCATCTAAGGCTTGGCTTCCTCTTATCACCAATTCCTTGTTTGCTTTCTATCCAAAGCTTTGACCATAAAATTACTCCTGAACTCCTTTCCTACCTTCTCAATGAGACAACCATCGTGGATCGCTCCTAATCTCAAACTTTGATTCATCTCTCTCTATTTTTCGTAATAAAATCCTAAATAAAAATGATGATCACAATATCAATTCTAACTTTATTAGACATAATATTTTAGAGTTGATACAATTGATTTTATTTTTTCGTGCATACAAAGAGGTCAACCTTAAAAAAGAGACTACCATATCATCAACCTTACCACTAACCAATTTACAACACTTCTAATATAGATCTGAATAGATTTTATACAAAAAGGCATGCATTTAGCCTTTAACCCATCAAGATCTCCTCGATACAAAAACACCATTCTTTGGTGTTTTGCACATCTTTCCAACTTACAAATTTGAACTAATTTCTAATGAACCTTTCACTTTCAATCACCATATTATCATATTTGATAACAAAGTCTATTGGAATAGTGTCATTCATTATCATTATAATTAAAGGGATAAGTCATACTTTAATTTGGAGAAATAGTTTATTTAAACTATTACATTGCCCCCGCTTCTTGAAAAACAATTAGGAGGCGTTTGGTACAGTAGAAATTTTAAGATTCTTATGAATGTTTGGTTATGAATCTATATGTCCGTGTTTGGTACAATTTTTTTATAAAAAGATTTATGAAAAATAGGATTCTCGATAATGATTTTTAAGTAACTTTCCCATGAAAAGATTTTCATAGAGGGTTGGAAATCCAAGTTTCCCATGGACTTGGAAATGTTTTTAATAAATAAAAAGACTAAAACACCCCTTACCCTTTTATAACTCTATACAAACATATTAATATATTATGTAAGCACCCCCGCCCGGATATCCCAACCACCCAAACTACCCAAACGGGAGCACTTACAGAAGGAGAAAGAATAAAACCTAAGACATGAACCACCCTAGCATGCATTCACAAAAAATAAGAACAGTGGAAGCGAAGCTAAACACATGCATGCACTACGGGTACCCCAATAGCACAGCGGTCACGTGATAAATAAATAAACACAGACTCCTGTGCCGACATACACGAGAATCGAGAAAAGACCTGGCACAGTACAAAATAATAGAGTAAATTCTACTTAGATATCAGAGTTGACAGGGATTGATAGGACTGCCTGTACACCATACTGACTCTGTTGCTAAAAGATGACTCCCTTGTCATGGCCCACGCTGCTACTACCTAGAATGATGGAAAGCAATGTGAGTTGAGAGACTCAGCAAGCATAAGAAAAGAAAGGCTGAAGGCTGTATAAATCCAATAAACTTTCCCCCAGAATAAACCCCCAGGTACACACAAGCCATGAGACGCTACAACACAATAGTATAGTATAATAAAAGCACATACTAGTCCTTGGGGTTCACACAAGACACACGACACCCAAGTCCCATGCCAACCTACCACTGCCCTGAAAGGCAACATGTATCTCCAACAAACATGTGTGCGCTGTCCCGGGTCGGTACTCTCGTCACCCATCCATGTCGGTACTCCCGACACTTGAGCCATAGGCTCCATCGGAACGGTACTCCCATCCGAGAACTATATACTACCAGTAGCCATGCAATGCACATAAAAATGCAATGGCGTAGTGAGCATCAACGTGATACACTAGCGCCCATACATCCAGGCATCAGGCCATGCTCCACCCACATAGTAAACCACACGCGATGCATATGCCCGTGCTGGATGCAACCTAACCAAGCTAGAATGTCCGTGTCCAAGTATACTCAATAAATGAATATCCCAACATGCAACCCGTACCCATGTGCATATTGAATCATGAACAGTAATATAATGAATCTAAACGTGCAGTAATCACATATTGGTAGAGCTAGCCAGTAGTGTCCGGCACCGGTCAACGGTCAGTGACTAGGAGTGTCCACCCGATGGTCCACATCAGGGCCTACAATAGTTTACCACAATGTCACCAACAGTCGACCCCTGTCTTACTGCTCGATAGCTCTAACCGAACCATAAATAAATCTGAGAAAAACCATAAATAAACCCGCACGTCTAGGAACCTAGTCCCCAAACTGGTTCAGCATCATTCCCAAAATGAGTGGGGGTGATACAAACCCCCCGTAGGCTCACAATGAATAAAATTCTAGAAGCCTCGGATTTAATTTAAATTAAAACAAATGAACAATAATTCAACAAATAAGGTTAGGTGCCGAATTGAAGTAAAGGAGGTGATAAAATTCGAGAAATCACGGGGTCTTTCACGGGAATTAAAGAACAGAAAGAGAGGGTTAGGAGCTTGCTTTTACACGGCTGTTTCCTGCCTTTCTTGCACTCCCACTGCGAAGTAAAACGTTTGCTGGCAATAAATTAAATCATAGCTTTAATATAATTAATTTTACTGAATAAAATTCTTAAACATATATCACTTCTAATAAATTTTACCCACATACCTGGTCACTTTTCATGCCAAGACCATCCTGAAATGGCCTTATTTTTCCCATATTTCCTTCATTTTATTTTATTTTATTTTCTTTCTTTTTATTTTATTCTCATCCGCATCCTCCTCCTTCTTCTTTTTCTTCTTCTTTTTCACCGCGGCTTCTTCCTTGCCCTTTCTTCCTTACACGCACTAGCAGCCCCTCGCCGCTGCCTAGCCCCCATCGGTCGTCATTACCCCCTGCCAGCGGCACCGTTAGCTACCCTGCTACCGCCACCGCCACCCACGGCCGCGCCGTTGCTTACGTCGCCCCCATTGCCCAGCTGCGAAGCTCGCGGCCATGGTAGCCATGGCCGCGGCTTTGTTTGCTTAGCTTGCTTCTGGCCGCTTCCTCGCCACCACGAACCGTGGCTCCACGTCACTGCAAGGCCGCCGTCGATGGCTGCCTCCCCACGCAAGCTGCTGCCATGCCTCACTCGACTGCCATGGTCGAGCTTCCATGGTCGCCCACAGCCGCACCAGCACGCTGTCGCCGCCTCGCGCTGCCTCCGGCCAGCCCTTGGCCACCAGCTCTCTCTCTCTCTCTCTCCCGATCTCCTTCTCTCCATCTCCCCCTCCTTTCTCTATCTCTCACTCTCTGCTCACTCTCTCCCTCCCTCCCTCTCTCTCATCTGTTTAGATTTTTAGAGAAAAACCACTGTGCATTACTTCACCTCCAAGCACATACGCACAGCCACTCATTTTTAATAAATTAATTAATTTAATTTTATTTATTATTATTATGATTATTTATTATCTCTAAACACTAAACACTCAATAATCACCGAAATACAAATTAAATCATTATTTCCTTATGTCCATAATACTTCCAATTAAATTAATTAAATACCTAAATTTCTTATTTTACTCAAATCCACACAAATAAACATTTTTCTTTTAAATCCCCAAATATTCCATACTAACTTCAAATACCAAAATTAATATTCATTATTTATGTCCCAAATTTCAAGGTATTACATATTATATATTAAATATAAACATATATATTATAATATATTTATATTATTTATTATAAAATATTATATATATTAAAGTAGATATTCATACAAATATATATATTATGTATATACACACGTGCATATATATACATGTGGGTCCTAATATTTTATATAATAGAAGGAATTTATCTTTTTTAAACAAAAAATCAAACAAGGGTAATTTTAGAAAAAGAATATAAATTTTCAAGAATATTACATTTAAACCAAAAAATAGAAATGTAAAATTCTTATAAAATAATGCTCAACGTTTATGAGAATATTTAAATCTAATCAAATATAGAATTGCACAAATCTTGATAATTAAAGATTTCTAAGAGCATTTCCAAGAATTATGAATCTAAGGAATTTAAAAATTTCTCCCGTACCAAATGCCCCTTATGGTATGATAGGATTACAAGGCACCAAATGGTATCTTGTGACTATTTGTATATTAGACAACCACTAATTTTAATCACCACGATAATAAAAATAGTAACATATCCGATAAGAAACGTTTTCTTTATTAAATTTTAAAAATAATTTATACATAATAATTGGAGAAGTAACAAAAAAATGATAATTAGAATAAAGTATATACTGGAATAGAGTTTTTCACAAAAATAAAATTAGAAATTATAATAAGAATATTACAAAGAATATCTTTTAAAAATAGGTCGTGTCTCCTTAGCCATGCCTTATTTCATAACTATAATTTTGAACAAAATTTTAACTTGGTTTGAGATGCATGAATTTGAGGGCTAGTTTGCCTGGAAGTAATCATGGCTGCAGAGTGTCAACTTTGTTAGGAATCTTGACGAGGAATTTTAACCCTTTCAAAATATAATTAAGAATAATCTTTACCTTATCTTATCAAATAATGATAAAAGTCTCGTAATAAGTTAAAAACATATGAGAAGACCCTTAACATTGCATATCCTCCAAATCTTTCAAAATATCATAACAATTCATCATTTACCAGCTGATAATATAGAAACCATAATGAATCATCTTTACTTTGCTCCGATGAGTTTGGTAACTTCTATTAACTTTTCTTTTAGCTTTATTGAAATTTTGATCCATCCTCAATTTTCTATTTAAATATGACCATATTATCAGTACCTCTTCAGCTGCATATTGAATTACATAATATATTATAAATGACAAAAATATCCTTTGTATTTCATCGCATTGTGCTGCCTTATTGCCTTGAGTAAGGATATTTTAGTCATGCACCTCATAACCTCACTTTATCGTATTCGATTAAGGGTATTTTAGATATTTTAACTACATATATATAGATCAAGGTATAGTCCATGATATACCAGTATTATTTTTTCCTTTGTATGTCTGCACTCCACCTCTTAGTAAAAAAATTTATTTAACATATCATCTTAAAATTTTGTAACACAACAAATAATAATTTTTTTATTTTAAAATAGTCTAACTGAGTTTCATTTCTAGTAAAATAATAATAATTATTTTTTCTATTTTTTTCACTCAACAAAATATAAAATATATATATGTGACAGATTGTGGATACATATATATTAACTTATTTTAGTTTTATTTCTAAATAAAACATGTTTGATCAATATGCACGAGAATCGCCTGTGCCCGGTGACTAATAATACATGTACATGTGGGTATATACATACATACATATATTTAAGTGTATACATGCAGGTATAATACTAATAGTACCATATTTTTAATACCATAAGTTTACTTTCAAAAAATATTATAATATATTGATTATTTCAATATTAATTAATTAAATTTGTATTTATTAATATTGTTGATACTTTTATATTATAGTAATACTTATTATTTTATTCTAAATTTATATTTTACTATGTATATTATAATTAATACAAATACAAGTAATATTGATTTTAATAGGGTTGAAAGCTCCCATTTTTTATTTGGATAAAAAGGGGGAAACACTTCCAATTTTTCTAAAGAAAACAGTTAAATATGTCCTGAATTTTTTTTAATTGTTAGTATTAAGTGTGAAAAACAAATTATTTAAAAATATCCTTTAAACATATTATCTTATTTCTAATAAAAAATTCAAAAAAGTAAGACCATTTTTTCAACTCGAAACTCCACAAAATGTCCCCACGCCGACTCTCTACTCTCTAGTGCGCAGTGGGCCTTTTGGGTTTTTTCTATGGCAAATTGCACCAATCTTCTGCAATAAATGCAGAACCTATCTCGTATTTTAATAAATTACACATTAGCACGTTTTAGTTGAAACTTTGTTAAATATCTCATACTGTACGCTTGTGTCGTGATTTTACTCCCCAATTGAGCCTGGGGAGAAAATGTTCAATATTATGGTACCGAATTAGGCGATATTATAATTAAATAATATTTTATTAAGTTTTTAAATTATGAATATTGAAAATAAGTTATTATTTAAATTTAAAATTTATAAAAATTATCAATTATCATACATTTAAATTGTATATATATTTAAAGTTTGAATTTATTTTTTCAAACTTTTATAAGATTAAGATTCTGGGCCTTGTTATTTTCAAAGCAAAACATTTTAGGTGAAAAATAGTGATAAAATTGAGATTTAACTTGTTCATATAATTGAATTTCATATACATCACATGTATAAAATAACATATAAATATTTAATGGAGTCCTCTAATTTGATTATAAATTATATTATCTATGGTATGTTGAAATAAGTTTGAACACAAATATAACTATTGATTATATAATAACCATGACATTTTAAGAAATGTTCATAAAGTATCATGTTAAGAGAGTATATTTTTAATTAAAACATAGTCAAGTCAATATCAAAAATCATATCAGTCACGACTCTCAACAATAGTCATAAGCGTGAAATATGCGATATCACAAGTATTTAAAAGTACATGAAATTTATTCTTTAGTTTTTATATTTTTTCTTGTTGTATTTTAATCATTAGATTTTTTCAAGTCCATCCAAACTTGTTATTGAATGATATTTTTACCAACAAGTGTGAGATAAATCAAATTATGGCATTACTCATTTCTAAAGGTATTTGTTGGACTCGTGTTTTAATGGTTGTTTGGCTAAACTTTTTTTAAGAAGAGTTTTAAGTTATATGTAGGGAGAACTGATATGTTATCTGCATCGAGCAATATTATGTTATCCATTATAAATCTTCAAGAAGAGGGTTGCAAAGGGCGGGATGATGTAGGAGAGTGGGGTGTAAAAGGGGTGAGATGACGCGAGTAACAGATGATGGAGTAAGGGGGTGTAGGGCCCGACACGGGTAACGTATCAATTCTGTATCTTTAATTTTAAATTACATGGTACTTTAAGCTAATACAAATATTTAGATAAAATGTGCTTTCAACATTTTTTTTGTACAAAATGTATTATTTATATATGTGTTTGGTAAAACAAAGGGTGGAAATTATTAAAAATTATGAATATAGCCAAAGAAGACACGTCATTTTCATTTGTATAAATAAATTCATTAAAAGTAATTATAATGAAAACATAATTAAGTATACTTTATAACAAAAGTATAACATATATTATGATTTCAATTAATAATTTTGTATATATCAAATAATACATTTGTATAGTTTATATTTATATCTGTGTATAAACTTTATATAAACTATTTATTTATATAAATAAACTATATATATTTATATCTTATGTATAAATAACTACAAAATTTAAAAAACCCTATGATTAATTGGTGACTAAGATCAATTGGACAACTTTGCATAACTCATTAATAATGGGCTTTATTGATGATCGATAATTCTATCTTAATTGTTGGTGAAACCTGTAGTTGATGAGTTCCATGAAGGTAGAACACTTCGTGAAGACAATAAGTTCCAAATCAAAAACTTAACTTGAAACCGAAAGATGAGATAGGGAGACAATAGGTGGTTATTGTTACTTATTATTTTATAGTGACAACGACAATAATGACAATGACGATAGATGATAGCAACAATGATGATAAATGCATGTTGATGCTCATTCTATTTAGGCGAATGCAATGGTGAAAGCTTTTAATGTTGGCGATAAATAACATTGAAAAAAAAATAGAGTGACACAAGTTATAATTTTAAAATTGTTTGAGAGCATATTAGTAATTTATTTTGTCCACTTTAAAATTTCTAAAATCAAAAAATAACTTTCTCCAAGTTCTTTCAAATTAGTGGTCCAATAATTTTAAAACTTATCCCAATTAGAGGCATTTTGGCCAAAGCCAATTAATTAAGCTTCTCTCACTGCAAGACATAGGAAGGCAAAATGAGAGAATTGAGGACAATTTTTTTTAATTGAAATACAATAATGAATAAAAAAAATTAGGATGACATTAGTGGCAGCCGTGAGCCGTACCGTAAGGGTGGATCTGATTTTAATATGTTTATTTATACATTTTTTATATTTTATTTTCATTTTAAAACCAGAACACATCACTATTTTATTACAGTAATTTAATTATTTGAGAATAATTTAAAAATACAGTAATTTATTTGACAATTTTCAAAGGAGTCAAAATAAAGTGCCTTATTTAAAACTGAATTCTTACTTTTTAATATATATCTCAATATCCCATCAATTGATACCTATTACTACAAAGATTTTTAGTGGTTAAGAGAAATGACATATTATAAATCATACTTAATAACACGTCTTGTAATTTTTAAATGTCTAAACACGTATGCATTGGTAAATTTATTGCTCAATAATTTAAATTTATAAAATTAAATATAAGAGATTTTTTTATGATTGATATAAATTTATTCCGTTTAGTTTTAAATTTTA
This sequence comes from Diospyros lotus, assembly GCF_014633365.1. Lineage (NCBI taxonomy): Eukaryota > Viridiplantae > Streptophyta > Magnoliopsida > Ericales > Ebenaceae > Diospyros > Diospyros lotus. The sequence continues at coordinate 35,536,461 of NC_068340.1, forward strand.
AGTTTGAGTTAGATCCGTAACAAAATTTATTATTGAGTGAAAAGTCTCTCGTCAAATTATAAACAAATATAAGTAAAAAATTAATAATGCTATTAAGAATAATTTATAGAAAATATAAAATGTCGTTATGTAATGGATATGGTCACTACATAAAATAAAGCATAATAAAGTTGTATTTAGTCATTTCATGTATTTTTTTTATTCTAATAATTTATGCTATTAAATTATAAACGTGTTTTATTTTGTGGTGTATTTTATTTTTCCTGTGAACATTTTGTCTGCTCATTATGCTTTAATAAAACTTAAAAGAATGTTGAGTGTTTATATATAGTGAGGAATTCAAAATTAACCTAAAATAAATATATAAATTGTTTTTATTTATTTTATAAAAATATATTTTTATCTAAATTAAACAAATTAATTATACTTTATAGTTAATTTTATGTAAGATACTTAAAATACCATTTTAAAATGAAAAGTTTATATTACTTTTAATTTCATTTATCAAAATATCTTTATTTCTTTCGAATTAACTTTCATCCAACATTCATGCTTTGATTTTTTTCATTGCCAAAATCACACAAACTCAACCATTCTTTTTACATTCAAAATTGTACTTGCAGGGTAATTCAACATTATTTATCAATCGTAGCCATAACCTAATTGAAACAGCATTCACCAAGTTTATTTATCTCTAACAAGTATTCTCAATCAATCTGAAGGTATCATTATGATTTTAGGTATCATTATGATTTTTATTTCTCTTGTTTTCAATTATGTTTATGTTCACACTATTTACTAAGTTGTGCAGAATGATTGTTGTTGTGAGTATAACACATATTTTGGTTATGTATCATTTTGGATATAACTATTTTGCGCTATTTTTTTTTTATTTAAAAGAATTGCATATTGTAATCGAGTTTAATAAAGAAGCCCGACGTTGGGCAGGAATGACAAACGAAGCCCAACGTTGGGCTTCGTTGTGAATGAAGCCTTACTGTTGGGTTTCGTTTGTGACGAAGCCCAATAGTAGGCGACGAAGGCTTTGTCCTCGACAAAATCGAACAGTCGACAATTATGTCCATTTTTAAAACTCACTATGTTTTGTCACAAATCTACACCAAGATTACACAAAAAAATCTAACATCGTTCAGGAATGATGTATTCAACATTTGCAATAACGATAGCACCGATAGCAACAACGATAATAATGATAATGGTCACGGCGGTGGTAGCGAGAGATATGTTATCACATTTAGGTAGATGTTATGTTGCACGGAAACACCTCATAGGTGCCGTTTCTCCGTTTCAGAAACGTTTTTTATTCCTGTTTCGGACCCTATTTATGCCTATTTTTTTAGAAAAATGTTCGTTTTCACGTTTCCGTTTCCTATCGGAAACGTTTTCCGTTTCCATTTCCGTGCAACATAGAGTAGAAGGTGTGAATGATTTGTGAGGTTGGACGAGGGTATTTTGATATTTGTATGGTTTTGTGGGTTTAAAGTGTGTGAGAATATTTTTGTATTTAATAATTTTTAATTTTAAATAAAATAATAATCAAATCTAAAGTAGTAAACCATGTAATTAGTTTGTTTGAATTGTTAAAATATTTTTTTTTTCAAAAAATGATTAAAAATGAATTTTGTATTTGAGGGATGATTAGTTTTTATAATTTTCACTTACTATATATCTAGAGAAATTATATATAATATAAAATCTGATTTCAATTAACAATTGCTTAGATGACGCCGGGGGGGTCGAGGCCCATTTTATTTGTATCGAACGACTAAACTAAAGAAGAAAGTCCTCTTGCGAATTCAAAATAATCTTTGAACAGCTTGGCACAAAAAAGAAAAAAAAAACTCCGAACTCTACTTGGGAAACATGTGAATTTTCAAATATAGAAGTACCTTTTGTATATATGACAAAGACGGGGGATGTTGGTGTAATTTTCCAGTTTTAACAGTCGTTCCTTCTCGGTCCAGAGCAATCCCTTTTTTATTTCTGGGCAGGGAGTCCATTTTCGCTTCAATTCATCGTTAGAATAAAGCCATAGTACCATTCCTCTGCGCTCGGAACCCTCTTTCTCTGTTCAGGTCCACCGTTCTCTCTCTCCCTGTATCGAGGAGGGTTCAAGCGTTTGTTCGCGCCTTCAGATCTCGCATCGGTCGGCTTCTCTTTCTCTGTTCTCTCTCAATTTTCGATCAATTTCACATCTCGTAGATCGGAGTTCCGATCCGGAGGTTCGATCTCGCCACCATGGCGGCCGCGGCTAATGCTCCGATCACCATGAGAGAGGTTCTCACGGTAATATCCTCTTCCGATTTGCAACTTCTACTTCGAACTCTTTCAGTCTGGTTACAAATCATTGTTGGATAAACTCTGTTACTTCTCGCATTTTATGTATCTAATTCGATGTTTTCCGTTATTTTGTTAATGTTTGTGTTGCTTAGTATCTGACAAACTTTGCTTAGAATAGATCTGTTCTGCCTTGCTTGTTTCCAGATCTGCAACTTAAGCCGTAGTATTATTTCCGAATTCATCTGTGCTGAGTTGTTCTAAATATTTGTTCCTGCTATTGATAATTTTATGGCGGTTTGGGGAGGTAGGGACTTGAATTTGATACTTTTCTATGTGCCGTGGTATTACAGCTGCCTAGCATAGGGATCAATCCGCAGTTTATCACGTTCACGCATGTTACAATGGAATCCGATAAGTATATTTGCGTTCGGGAAACGTCTCCTCAAAACAGTGTTGTAATTGTGGATACAAATATGCCAATGCAGCCATTGAGGAGGCCCATCACTGCAGACTCGGCCCTTATGAATCCCAATTCCAGAATTCTGGCTCTTAAAGGTATTCTGCATTTCATGCTATATATGAACTGTCTAACTGAAGGAGTTCTACGATTATATTATTCACCGCTCCATTTTTAAGTTTTGATCTTGGACTACTGAGATTATTGGTCACACACGCAATGCTGTTGAACCAGTTTAATTGGATCTATGTGCTTAATGCGACGCGTGATTTATTCAGAAATGCCAGATTGTGTGTGTTTAGAAATTTAAAGGGAGATGTAATAAGGTGTCATCAATAATACTGGTAAGACTGTTGGCTGTCACATCTCAGTGCTGGTGCAATTTAGAGAGTAAAACCCAATTGCATAATTATTTTCGATGCTGTAAAGTCCATCTGTACATCATTATTAGCTCAACATGGTTTTGTTTTTTGAAGCTCAACTTCAGGGAACTACCCAGGATCACTTACAGATATTTAACATCGAGATGAAAGCGAAAATGAAATCACATCAGATGCCTGAGCAGGTTCCAACTGTATTTTGTCATTTAAGATCTCTCTGAATTTTATATTTTGACATTATATATTCCTTTATTAAGACCCTGTTCTATTTATGTAGGTTGTTTTTTGGAAATGGATTACCCCGAAGATTTTGGGCCTCGTCACACAAGCCTCTGTATATCATTGGTCCATAGAAGGTAGCCTACTTTTCTCTTACTTGAACAGGCAATATGCAAAACTGTTCAATTTTCTATTTGTTGTCGGTATTATTCCCGCATGATATCTTGTAACAGTTTTGCTTAAAATGGTCGATTCCATTATCTAGGTGATTCCGAACCAGTGAAGATGTTTGATAGAACAGCTAATTTAGCCAACAATCAGATAATCAACTATAGATGTGATCCTACAGAAAAGTGGTTGGTTTTGGTTGGAATTGCTCCTGGTGCTCCTGAGGTATTTTCTTTGCTGATAATGGTTTATGAGTGTTTTTGATTGTTCCACTATGTTATAAGTGTATGTTCTTGTTTTGAACCAAATCATGCTCTAAATTACAAGAGGAATGTGCTGTTATTCCTACCCCCTCTCTTTTTGTGGGTTTTTTATGTGCACACAACACTACTGCTTTCATGGTGGACTGGATGTCCCACTTGGTTAAAACAGGTTCATCTAGAAATATTTGTGTGTGTAGGTTATGTTCTATGAATGTTGGGTTACAAATTATTTGTATGCTTAGCTTATGTTGTTTTCCAAGCATGGAATGACACCAGAACATTCCATGTACTGAAATTATTTGTTCTGCTTGTTTTGTATTTTAGCATTGATGTGTTCTTTTGGCATTTATATTAATAAGATTGTATTTTCAAAGGATTTTTCTGAAATATTAAGGGAAGTCTCTGTTTTGGCATCTATATCATTCTGTTGGCATTTCTACTAACAAGCTGGCATTTTTGAAGGATGCTTGTGAAATAATATAACAGCAGTTGTCTTTTTTTTTTTGTTAGCTGTTTTGACTCACAAAAATTGACTCGTGGTACTGGAGATGAGATGATGAATTACATTGTTAATATAAAATGTGTTTTCTACGTTCGTGCTTTGTTTTTTTTATGAGGAGCAGCACCCATTGTCATATTCAACATATGTGCCCATTCCATGTTATTCTTGGTTTGACAATCTGAATAGTGTAATTTATGCTATAGATTTTTTTATATTTTTTAATTTTGCTTTTTCTTTTTTTGGGCAGGTGGAAGAGAGTACTGTATATATATTTTTCATTCTTCTACTCCATTTTTTTTGGCTGCTAATTCAAAGAGAAACTATTACTACACCTGAAATTTCTGATGCAAAAAATAGTTCCATCTTGTTCATTATTAGAGTTCTGCAATAACACGAGATTATGACATCCTTATCACATAATTAAATTTCATTTTGTTGATATTCTTGGTGTTGTCGTTGCAGTTTGGCAATATCATGTTATTTAAGTTTATTGTTTGTAATAATGGCACGGAAATATGTAGTCAGTCTCCATTTTGCTGTCAAAAATGCATTTTCACTATATTTTATTGCTCTCTTTCTCTTGTAAGTAGGCCAGATGTGGTGGCTGTTTATTTTTGTCTTCCTTGATTTCCTCCCTATTGTTTATTCTAAATCTCTTGTAAGTAGGCCAGATGTGGTGGCTGTTTATTTTTGTCTTCCTTGATTTCCTCCCTATTGTTTATTCTAAATCTCCTGAACTTATATCCTTGATAATCTCTCACCTTGCATATACTTGTATAGAGGCCCCAACTTGTCAAAGGAAGTATGCAACTATTTTCTGTGGATCAGCAGCGCAGTCAAGCTCTTGAAGCACATGCAGCTTCATTTGCATCATTCAAAGTGGGTTTGTTTTCTTAAATCTATTCTGTTTATATGGGTGATGCACTTGGTTATGAGTGTAATTTCTTCATTGATGCATCTTGCACAGGTTCCCGGAAATGAGAATCCTTCCATTCTTATTTCTTTTGCAACAAAGTCCATTAATGCTGGGCAAGTTACATCAAAGTTACACATTATCGAGCTTGGCGCCCAGCCAGGTTCTCTTTCAAACCCTCTACTTTTTCTTCTCTTGTAATCCTCTCCCCCTACCCTTGTCCCGTAATTTCTTTTTTCTGAATCATTTCTAGTCAGTAGGGGTGATCCTTTGGTACTACTACATATTTCTAACAGTAGTTTTGTTCCTGTTTTATTGAATACTAATTTTGTAAAAGTTGCATTCATCCTCTCTCTATAGTGGCATGTTGATTTCTCTTCACTGAATTGAGTTTTCTGGTGGCACGTATGAAGGATTGGTTTTGTATGCAGCCTTACCTTACTTTTGCAAATTGAATGTTTCCACAACTCGAACTTGTGATGTAACAAAGTTGCAACCTGATTGTTGCTACCAAGGCTCACCGTCCCTCGTCTACTTTTGCTTTTGTTAAGAATGCCAACCAATAGGGTTGAATTCCAAGTTTTCAATTGAAAGGAGAGAATACAAAATTCTGTATATTCAATATCAGTCAAAACGTGTATATTCTTATTGATTGTTCTCCTATTTATACAGAAAAAAATATTATCTTACTAGAAGTCAAACAATAAAACATATTCCTACCGTGAACTTTACAAATTTACCAAACATGTAAAATAAAATATAAAATAAACCTAATCTATCTTTATTTTGGATATAACATGGTGTAAATGATGAAGGCAACCAAGCTTTGACCTATTTTTTAAATTTATCTTGAAATTTTTAATTTTATTAATATGCATCATACTCTTTGAGATATGTTACATGTAATGAAACTTTCGATAAGTTCATGTCTGATTTGTTAATCACATGTTTTCTTGTGACTTTTTGATCAAAAACATGCCAACCTTTTATTCCAAGCATGTGGGGGTTGACTACAGGAATTCTAGCTTGCCATTTATTTCTATCTATTGCCTCATCTTTATAAGACTCTTATAAGTAATATGATATCTAAGTGTCTTCCATGAAGTTTTTCGATACTTGAACCATTCTATTCACTGTCCTCACAAGAGCTGTTAATGGTCTTCTTCTCACATGACCAAACCATATTACTCATGTCATGCCTCATGCATCTTATCTTCAATAGGAGTTATTTTGATTTTATTATGAATAGCCTTATTTCTAATTTTGCCTTTTCCTATATGGTCAAGTATCTAACTTAATGTCCTCAGTTCCATTATGCTCATATTTTGCACATTTTGGCACTTTATTACCCAACACTATATTCAATACAAAGAAGCCGGTCTTACAAATTTTTCCATTTAACTTTAATGGAATACTATTACATAAAATATCGGATGGACTTTTTCATTTTAACCATCAAATTTTGATTCCATGGGTAACTTCCTCATTAATTTTAGTCATTTTGGATGTTTGATCTCAGATATCTTACTGATCTTTTTTTTTTTTTTTGGTTTTGACTTGATCCTCTAGTTTTATTATAGCATCATCCACATTTATAGTTATAGTAAACTTGCATTTCATATATTCAATTTAACCTTTAGATTCTAAAGTGTTCCTCCATTGCTTAATATTTACGCCTTCTTTTTTCTCATTCACCAACACAATTCATCTGCAAATGGCATAAACCACAACTCCTTTGCCTGGATATCTTTAGCCAGTTCATCCACTACGATGGAAAATAGGTAAGGGACTAAGGGCTTAACGTAGATCTTTGATGTGATCCAAACAATTGGAAAGGCCTCAGTATCTCCTTGACACATTTCTGCTCCATCATACATGTCCTTGATAACCTGTATCTGATTATGTTCCATGTGACTATTGTCATGTCCCTAGGAGGATTAGAAGGCTAATATTGTGATAGGGATATAATAAATGGGTAATATTGTAATAGGCTTATATTAGTTTGTTAGGAGATATTTTAGTTAGTGGTTAGAAGCACATGGGTGCTGTTATGCAATTAGCTAGAAGCTGATAATGCCTATAAAAGGCTGCTGTAAACAGAGGAATGCTTATGCTGATTTTGATAATTGAATTCTCAATTCTCTCCCAAGATTTCTCTCCAATCTCTCTCTATCTCATTATTTTGCCATTCTCCCCCCATTCTGCTTCAATTTCCCTTCTGTACATTCTGTTCTTGACCTTAATTGTATCGGATCCTTCCGCTTTCCATTCTAGTCCTAGGCTAAACTCTAGGACCATGACAACTTTTTGAATAATCAACAATAAATGGTTTCATGTGAGTATGGGGCTAGTATCAACATTCAAGTCTTTACCTTACTGTGGGCTTGACTAAATATGCAACTAATAGTAGAAGAACAATTTTAATGAAAGATCAGGGGTCTTACCTAGCTTTGAGTTCTGTTGAAACTTGCTTTAGTAGGAAAAGTTCTCACAAGGAAATAATGAGGTTTTATTGCTGGATGATTGGGCTGTTCCATATTGGTGCTTTGAATTTGCTAAAAATTGAGGAAACTTGCTTGAAGTGGCACGTTATTTGTCTTGAATTGGGCTATGGAAAATGTGAGTAATTCCTTCTGGTTTCACTAGTGTTATCTAATGTGGAATGACTCTTTTGTATCCGACATATTACGAAATGTGATTCAATGAAGTTAGATTTGTATAAATGACAATGTGAATGGAAGATACTTAATTGGCCACCCCCGACCTTTTTAAAAACTTGAATTTTAAGCATATATAGGCAGTTTATTCTCTTCAGTCTATTTTGGAAAGCATTTCTGAAGCATGATTACCCCCCCGGCACGCTGTGCCGTGAATAAATTGTTGACTGCCAAGCTATGTCTCTCCAGAAAAGTTGGTTTATTGTATTTGCTTTTCCCCTCTCTAGGATAAGCATTTTAAGAAAATAAATATGAAAGCTTTGGGTTGCTAAATTATTGTTTTCAGAATATGCATACGATGCCAGATGCTGATAGGGTGTAGAGCTTCAAATGTAGAATCACATAAGAAGTTAGCAGATACATAATGTAGTAGTTTCTGCTCAATTCAAAGTCAAACTGAAAAATATATGGATGTCGTTGAAAAGGTTTAATATTCCTTTGTTCAATTCATAAATTCCTGGCAACTGACTAGCATCTTTTATAGCATTATTTTAGTTCAGTTTCCATACATGTAGTTATCAACATAAATACCCAATCTTTCCACTTGTTTGCAGGGAGACCGTCTTTTTCAAAGAAGCAAGCTGATCTATTTTTTCCTCCAGATTTTGCTGATGATTTTCCAGTTGCCATGCAGGTATATCATCTCTAATAGCTCGTCTTTCTGCCTGGTGCTTCCCATTGTTTGTAATTTCTTTTGTTCTTTGGCAGATTTCGCACAAGTATAGCTTGATATATGTTATCACCAAGCTAGGTCTTCTCTTCGTCTATGACCTGGAAACAGCTACAGCAGTATACAGAAACAGGATAAGTCCAGATCCAATTTTTCTGACTGCAGAAGCCTCATCTGTTGGAGGTTTTTATGCTATCAATAGGCGAGGCCAAGTGTTGCTTGCCACTGTAAATGAAGCAACGATTGTGCCTTTTGTCAGCGGTCAAGTACGTTACTATGTTATTTTTTTGTTTCTTCTTTTGGTCAGCTGTGATGTAGTAGAATATCAAGTATTCTTTACTAATGTTACCTGGTTATTCATACAGTTGAACAATCTGGAGCTTGCTGTCAATCTTGCAAAGAGAGGAAACCTACCTGGTGCTGAGAATTTGGTAATCTAATGTCATTCTTACCAGAATTAGTTACATGAAGTTAAAATATCATTGTTGCTGCCATTATATGCCTTTTTCATATACTGAGGAGTTGGGATTCACTACCTGTTCTTTTTGAAACATCTCAGGTTGTCCAGCGTTTCCAAGAATTATTTGCCCAAACCAAGTATAAGGAGGCTGCTGAACTTGCTGCAGAATCTCCACAAGGGATCCTCCGCACTCCTGATACAGTTGCAAAATTCCAGGCATGTATTTTATTTGGCAATTGCATATGTTCCTAGGTGTTGGTAATATTCCTGCACTTGACTCAATTCTTTTATCCCAACATTCTTTAGTTGTGTAATGTGGTAGAAGTGGATTCCATGTTTAATGAGTTGCTTTATAATAAAGGGACAAATCACTAGCCGGTAGGTCAAGGTTGTTTGAACTTGGTTTGTAAACAATTTTGGTTCTCCACGGTATCAGATGCACTTCATCTGTTTTATTTTTGTTTAAATTAATTCATAAGTAACTTCTGATTGTAAATGTTTCTATTGCTGTGTAAACAGCAATAACATGCCAAGGCTTTATCCTACCATGTGGGCTCAGCTACATAAATTTTAGCTCACCAGTCCTTTCTATTTTTGGCCTTTATATATTGCTGTGTGTTGAATTAAAAATAATAACTATAAATGCTTTATTTTTGAATTGGGATAAAGCAAAATGTTGAATACATGATATATCATATCAATTGTTATAAAATTTGGACTTTTTTGTGTATCAACTAATTTTTCATCTAGTACGAGCTTTTATATGCATTCCTGAGCACCATCAACTGGCAAAAAAGCAGAAATTGAGAGAAAAGCTGTGAACTGCCACAAGCCCTGAGGAAATTATCTAGCTCCAAAGTCAGGATTGTGTCATCAGAGCTGACTGTGAAGATGTTATTTTTCTGGGATCCTTTTGGTTCTGGAGTGGGATTTAAGTTTATAAAGCTTAATATTTTCTTTATTGTTTTACTTTCCTCTTTTTTTTGTTTGTTAGGGTGGGGTGTCATGGGGTAGCGATTATGCATACAAACTAGAACCCAACAATTGTGAGATTTTAATTCAGTGTCTGATCAAATTCTTTAAGTCTATTTCTGTTTTTTTCTCTCTTTTCTTGGTCAGTTTAGTGACCATGTGTTGGATATAAGTTTTGCATGAAATATGAATACAATATCTGGTTTGAAATAGATGGGATTAGCTGTGCTTACTATATGGCTGTAATAGAGTGATTAAGTGAGTCTGGTAAAATAATGGTAGAAGTATCTGGCTTCACAGTTTTTGATGTTTTATGCTGGAAAGATGTAAAATGTGTAATTTCCTTGTGTGTAAATTGCAGAGTGTTCCCGTACAAGCTGGGCAAACGCCACCTTTGTTGCAATACTTTGGGACACTTTTAACCAGAGGGAAGCTTAATGCATTTGAGTCATTGGAATTATCACGCCTTGTTGTGAATCAGAACAAGAAAAATCTTTTGGAGAACTGGTTGGCTGAGGATAAGCTGGAATGCAGTGAAGAACTTGGGGACCTTGTCAAGGTTATATTCACATTTTGACATTAAACTTGTGGAACTGATCCGAGTTTATATAATTAGTGAACTTTTATCATCATGCCAGCCTTAATCTTCTGTTTGTCTAATATTAAACATTTTCTTGTAGACCGTGGACAATGACCTGGCATTGAAAATATATATTAAGGCCAGAGCAACTCCAAAAGTTGTTGCAGCTTTTGCCGAGCGCAGGGAGTTTGACAAAATTCTGATATACTCCAAGCAGGTGAATCATACTTATATACAATCAATATTTTCAACATTTTCTAACATGACATCATTTTTAGTGCATGCTAGTGTCTTTCTTTTTAGTTTTTCTCCCTCCCTTTTGGTTCTCAGGAGGATCTTTTTTTCATTCTTTTTTTGCTAGAAAAAAAAGGAAGGCGTGGTTCTCAGGAGGATCTGTTATTTATCAGTTCCTGAGAAGGATTCTATTGCCATTTTGCCTTTGTGTTTTCTGCTTATATGTGTGTTTGATGATATAGGTTGGATATACACCTGATTATTTGTTTCTTCTGCAAACTATTCTCCGATCAGATCCTCAGGTATGTACAAAACACTCATAGGATGACATTTTTTTTTTCATATTTATATTGTTTTTGCTTTTAAGATTAATCATATTTTATTGTACTCTGTCAAATCCTTTTTTTTTTTTTTGGGGAGGGGGGGGGGGGGGGGTTAATTTTATCCACTATTTGTCATGGATTTCACTTTAGGTATTGTTGTATTTGCCAGTAACCATTCTCTGGTTTATTATAATTTCAATCGCAACAT